>NC_053024.1:78858383-78882205 GCF_003073215.2 Triticum urartu | reverse complement strand
GGGGGCTTGATATGGTTGGACCCTTCAAGCGTTCTAAGGACAAAAGGACCCACCTGTTAGTTGCAGTTGATAAATTCACTAAATGGGTGGAGGCAGAGCCAGTCAGCAAGTGTGATGCAGCCACGACGGTTCAATTCATCAAGAATGTGATATTCCGGTTTGGTTTTCCACACAACATTATAACAAATAATGGTACTAATCTGTCAAAAGGGGAGATGGAAGAATTCTGTCAACGTGAGCACATCCGACTTGATCTAGCATCGGTGGCTCACCCCCAATCTAATGGTCAAGCAGAAAGGGCAAATCAAGAAATTCTATGGGGTATCAAACCAAGGCTTATGGTTCCTTTAAAGCGGATGCCGAGTTGTTGGGTTGAGGAGATACCTTCTATATTATGGAGCATCAACACCACACCCAATAGGTCTATGGGTTACACACCTTTCTTCATGGTTTATGGAGCGGAGGCCGTTCTTCCTAGTGACATCCGTCATGATTCGCCCCGTGTGGCAGCTTATGTTGAAGCTGATAATGAGAAAGCACGTCAGGATTCACTAGACCTGTTGGATGAAGAGCGTGATCTTGCAGCAGCATGTTCGGCGATTTATCAACAAGATCTCCGACGTTATCACAGCCGCCGGGTTAAAACCAGAACCTTTCAAGAAGGTGATTTGGTGCTCCGGCTCATCTAGGATCAAACTGATATGCACAAGTTATCCCCACCTTGGGAAGGACCCTTTGTGGTCAGCAAAAATCTGCACAACGGATCTTACTACCTCATTGATGTTCGAGAGCATGAAGACTCACGTCAATCGGAGGAGTATACCAAGCGGCCATGGAACATAGCTCTCCTTTGGCCTTATTATACTTGAAGCCATAGGCTCTTCATTTGTACATATTTATGACAGTGTATATATCATATAATAAACCGGAGCCTCCGTTATAAGCGGGGTATCTGTTCTTTTTATATCCTGTGTGTGCTTTTACAAGTTAACTGACAAAGCGAAGTCTTTTAATCCGGCTTTAGCAGCTGCATAGATATCAAAAAATCACTAGGGGGCTTGGTCATATTTGAACTACAGCTACACCTCTTGATCGGTTTTTAAACCACGAAGGGATATCACTAGGGGGCTTGGTTGTCCTCACACCATAGCTACACCTCTTGATTGGCATTTAAGCCACAAAGGGAAACAATTTGTGGAGCCAAAGAGAGTGTTGTACATAGTATAGACTCAAACATGGGCACACACTGAGCATCGCTCACAAAGTTACTTGGGGGCTCTTTTTGCAAAGCAACAAAGAGTTTGAAAGGACCCTCGTAATTGGCTATCAAGCCACGGCTTGGAAGCCTGGTGTATTTACCTAAAAACCCAGGTTAACCTGCCTTCATCAAGTAAGCCACTCCTGTCCAGGTAATCCTGGTATGACCCATCGAACGTTTACAGACCCTGAACTTGTCACAGTTAAAACGATGATTGGTTAATTGGAGGCCCATCTTAAAACGCTTCGTTAAATGGTTTAACTCAGAGGCCTGGCAGCCCATGAAAAGCCTCGATTTGGAGCCTGGCAGCTCGTAAAAAGCCTTGCATATTTTCCTATTTGACTTTTGTTTGTTGAAAATCATAAGTATTTTTTGATAAACCGGCGTCCTTGACCCGGCTTGCTTCTCAACTACAAGTTGTGGGCACATGATTAATTATAAACCGGTGTTCATTAACCTAGTCTGATTTGACCAAATCGCCAGTGTTATAAAGAAAATCTGGTGGTTATCTCGGTTCGGTTTAATATATGGACCGGTATTATAAAGATGGAGTTATCAATGTTTCGGATTGGTATTAACACCTTTGCCGTATACACGTTTGGTCAACCAATGAGGTATGTTTTGTACATTACTTTTTGTACAAACACTTGATTATTCATCTAGGTACTATATACTTCTTGGACATCATGACACGTCTAGCGGTAAACCGCTAGATACTTTTAAGTTGTTGTGCCCAGGACCGGAATTCATCATGGGTTATGCATAAATATATCCCAAAGGGCGGAACATATTGTCACAAGTATTACGAAACATGCTCGATGGCATGGCAGATAAACGGAAGTTTCATCTATCCTATTACATGAAGCTTCAAAGCGGCTAAAACAGTATCATTGTTTTTCATAGTAGCCATATAAACCGGCGACCGGATCAGGACTCTTCGTTGCGACGGTTTGACGGTTGAGGGTCAGTTGGTGTTGGCACTTCTTCATCCCTCCCCAAACGCTGGAAATCAGCCGTTGACCAATCGATTCCAGTTAACGCTTGAAACACTGCTTCCTCATGGATAAGATTGGAAGGGTTAATATCAGGAGCGAAAGTGTGCTTACGAATCGGAGGCACAAGTTCTTCGACTTCATGGATGTCAGCCGGCTGTCTTTTCCCTTCTGCATTATAAAACGGTTGAAAATGTGACAAATCAGTATCATCAGCCAACTTGCTGGCTGCTGGCCGCATCTGTTTGGTCAGCCGCCGAAGATCATCATTGTTGAAGCTTGAACCGTCTTCCTTAACGCCTGGGTATCCTTTGATGATATCCTCCGCTTCAAGGTCTGGAATCCAGGCTTTGGCTCAAATAAGGGCGGTTAAAGCTCCTGCTCTGGCAGCTGCTCTCTTCAACTCGGCAATACGGGATGGTAACATGCCCAACTTCTCAAGGGTTTCCTTAATCAAAGTTGGAGCCGGTTTGTTATAAGCTGCTGTGCTAATAACCTGTTGAGACCCAGAGTATAGCTGTTCAACCAAGGTATATGCCGCTTTGAGCTTCATCCGCATATCTGTACCAAGATGAGCGATCCGAGTGCCTGCCAAAGATTTTATCAACATTTTGATCAGTTATAAGATTCATCAACTGGCACAACATACATAAGCAGACACTTACCAAAGATAGCAGAGGTCATAGCATTGATTTGGTGTTTCAAGCCGGCTAGTTCTTCAACCACCGGCTTCAGGGCCGCCTCAGCATCTACAGTTCTTTTTGTTAAACCGGATTTCTCGGTTTCCCATTCAGCACGTTCTTGTTTGAAGGTTTCTTTCAGCTTTTCCATTCCGGCCAGGGCCTGGGTCAGCTCCTCTTTGGCTTTTGCAGCCTCGGCTTGTTGTGACTTCACATTTTCTTGCAAATCAGAATTTCGGGCATCCTTGTTTCTCAGTTCAGCCTACAATGTTGAAGGTATGTTAAACAAACAGCATATATGTGTGCTAAAGTACAAAGCGTATAACAAAGTTATGCACTTCATACTTGGGGGCTAATGCCTATTTGCTCTCAAGTACTACACTTTATACAAGTCTCCAGAACAATGCAAGCATTATCCTTGACACTTGGGGGCTAATGTGCGTCTGTTCTAAAACGGATGTGTGGATTAAAAACCGGATTAACTTGCCAAGTTAAACCGGCCTTTGGGGGCTATGCTGCAGAAAGTTATCTAATTTTTTCAAGATGAGTCTTATCTATTATTAGCGACATGCCATTGCAAGGATCAATGATGGGATGCTTAAAGTGTTACAAAGACCCGATTTGTGATTAACAATCATAAAATGACCCTTGGGGGCAACTTGGGATAGTGTTTCAGC
The DNA here is from genome assembly GCF_003073215.2 of Triticum urartu. Classification (NCBI taxonomy): domain Eukaryota; kingdom Viridiplantae; phylum Streptophyta; class Magnoliopsida; order Poales; family Poaceae; genus Triticum; species Triticum urartu. The sequence goes on along the minus strand of NC_053024.1, from coordinate 78,878,598 downwards.
TATAAATCAATATACAAAGCGAGAGGAATTTACCTCATATCGCTCTTTCATCAAGTTCACCAAACCGGCTTCATAATCCTGGTTGGAGTGTAGACGGTTCAAGAAGCCAGAATGAAGCTCATCAGCGTTAAGATGAGCATAGTTTGATAAGTCGCTGCTCCATTTACCTTTATCCCGGGCAGCTTGCTCTTCTTTGGCACTATGCTGAGCTAAAATGACGGGATGGCCAGGAGAGCTGTGGCCTATTCCAGTAATAATAACATCATCACCTTGGCCTTCAAGATTTTTGGTGGATGATGTTGGAATTTCAGTGTCTTTCACCGGACTAGCATGGATTGGCTCTGCCGGTTCAGTATCGGGTGCGGCAGGCTCAACATCTGTTGGTTCATCGGTATGTTGGCCTTCAAGGGTTGGATCATCAAAAGTAGCTCAGGTTGGGGGTCTTTCGGTTCATCAGTCTGTTCTGGTTCACCTCTTGGTTCTTCTTCTTCGGCGACAGGGTCTTTTGGCGGATTGGTGACCCGAGCTTTCTTGCTGGGTCTGGCTTTGGCCCTGCAAACATAATAAAAAAGGATTAACATCCTATTCAAAGGATTTATGGCGCATTGAAAGGAAAGGTTTTTACAACTCACCCGATCACAGTTTTTAAAGGGGGGAGTTGAGTTGTTGTCGATTCACCAGAAGATGAAGGAGGTGTCACCTGATAATTTGAATCGGACAGATTAAGAGGCTGTCTGAAAAAACCTGCCTTGGGGTAAGAATGGTCAGAAGTAGGAGAGACCTCAGACCGGCGCTTCCGAACCGGAGTGTCAGGTAAACCGGTTGAAGTGACCTGTTGGCCACTGTGCCGGGTTGTCCGGTGAGCTTCATGCTGTTGAGTCTTCAAAATAAATGTTTGATCCAAGTGAGCAAGATGATGAGAAAAGCTTACTTTCCGGACTTCTTGGCGAGTTTTTTGTGTTGGCATAGAGTCTGAACTGGAGGAAAGGGTAATTACCTCTACGTCATCAGCTTGACTAGCTTCTGCATCCTCCTGAGGAAGATCATTGTTAATGAGATGCATGAAAAGAGAGTCAAGTGAGTCAAGTTCTACCTCAACTTCTGGATCATCAGTATCATCATCAAGTTCCATATTAATTCGGTCAGCCGTTTTCCGGTTTGACGTCCCTTTTACGGCTTTGGTCTTTGGGCGGGATGGCTTGACCGCTTTGTCTCCAGTCGGCTTTGCTGCTTTCTCTACGGTTTTCCTTTTCCAGAAGGGGTCATCACCCTACATATAAAGAAGAAGGGTTACAGGTTGCATAAGTTAAAGATATTAGAGATGAAGAGGAAGTATAATGCTTACAGCAGGCGGTTTGTTCTTGGCATAGAAGGGACTCAGACCGGTTTGACTACAGATCAGTTCCGACTCATTCAGAATCTTCTTTACACCTTCAGTGACTTCTTCCTCAGATAATTGGATGTTGCAATGGCGTTGAGGGTCGTCAACCTCACCGGTATATTCGCACATTAAACCGGGACGCCGGCTTAGTGGCAAGATACTCCAGGATATCCAATAGTGCACAAAGTCCACGCCTGTTAAACCGTTTGCCATAAAGGCCCGGAATTTGGCGAGTTGAGGAGCATATTTCGCCCTTTCCGAAGAGCTCAGGCGTTGTGGCATTGGGTGAGTATTTGATAGTCTGTGATCACGAAAGCCGGGGAGGGGATTTTTACCCTCAGGCGAAGTGTCTCTAATAAAACCATGTTTGGTTCCATTCCTTTGGGTGGCTATGATGTTTGGCATGAGGAAATTCAACTTCTTTCCGCTTTTGAATCGAGACGCCACCAAGTTCTGTGTTCGGACCATTTACAAACTCTGTGCGCCGGTTTAAGTGAAAGAAATCTTGGAACAGTTCTGCAGTTGGTTCTTCTTGTAAATATACTTCGCAAAAGACCTGGAGTTGCATAAGTTGGAAACCGAGTTGGGACCAATATCTTACGGATGAAGTTGGAAGCTGGCAAGCACATCTCGATAAAATTTTGACCCTAGCAGTTTGAAGCCACGACCTATATGGTCAACAAAGACCACCACCTCGCCCTGCCTTGGGGTTGGAGGATTTTCTGTTCTGGGAACTCGCCAATTTGATTTCAGTTTTCTTAGGCAGGGAGCCGATGCTAACCATCTCATTCAACTGAGCCTTAGTAACCCGAGAACGAGCCCAGTTGCAGGCAGTGAATTGTTTGGCCATTGCAAAGCAAACAAACTGAAAATGAAAGGCCGGTTTATAAATTACGCATGATCATATGCAAGAGACAAGGGAGTAAGAAACATACTGATATGTGAAATGGTATGAACCGGAGACTAATGCAATAAGGGGAAAAAGTAATACTAGCACATGATTACTCAGACACTGTTAAATCGGAGCATAATTATGAAGGTAAAATGCTCCTCCGGTTTATCAGAGGGCTAATGGCATAGACTGCTTATACAAGGTTAAACCGCCTATGTTGGTCTAAGGAGAAACATATCTCACAGTGATATATAAAATTTTCGGATCTAAGGTAAGACAGAAAAGCAAAAATAATTGGATCTAGAAGGGGTGCAGAACCGAAGCAATTTATGAAGGACTAGATCAGTTCTTTGCGCATAAGGGTTTGTGATGACAATGGAAGGTTAGCTACGGCAAGGGATACGTCAAGCACGAAGTGTCCATCTACAGGCTAAAGGCAGAACAGGGAAGAACAACACTGAAGCACTGATGAACTTCAGAAGAACTGCGAAGAATGTCGAAACCCTAGAACAGATCTGTGGCAAAAAAGCAGAGAACTTACCGGAGCTGGTGAGGAAGCGGAAAGGCGCCGCAGTATTCTGGTGCGTTCAGGGTGATGCAGCGGCCAGGGTCGGAGCAGAGGCGACGGTCGACGGTGGCGGCGGAGCTCCAGAGGCTGAGCAGCGCAAGGAAGACGACGCGAAGAGGCACGAGGGGGAAAAGGTGAAAATGACCCCTCGGTCCTATTTATAAAGGCAAGGGATAAGTGTTAGGTGCGAAAATCGAGGGGCCAAAAATTTGGAAGTGAGGCGGAGTTGTTGCCTCGATTGTCGGAGACCCATTAATGAGGATATGTCATACACAGTTTTTAAACAGATGACGTCACGATAGTTTACCATGATCTGAGAAGATGATGTCACGGCGGTTTACTAAATTATGAGAAGATGTTGAAGACGAAGTTTTTACTAAGTATTTACATGAACCTGTTCAAATAAATCTGGGGCCTAATGATGGGGATATTACTACTGGGCATAAACCGGCCAGGAAAGGCCGGGTTAACTTCATCCGTAGTTGATTATGCTTGAAGCCCATGTAGACATAAGAGGAAAAGTCCAAGGCCCAGAACCGGTTTAAGGCCCGTAGCCGTGAACCGGCATTTGTATGAAACTTGTATTGTAAGATAGAAAGAGTGGAGACCGAACCGGACACGTTTATGAGCCGGTATCGGGACTCTGTAAACCGACGGGCGCCGCCCATGTATATAAGGGGACGACCCGGCAGCGGGTCAGGACAACAGACAACAACTCGAGAGCCAGACAAAGCGGATTCGCTCCTTGGCCTTCGAAACCATAGCAATACCAATCACAACTAGACCTAGGCTTTTACCTTCTTCAAAGGGGCCGAACTAGTATAAAATTCCCCGTGTCCCTTTGTCCGGTTTAACCCCTTAAAGCTAACCCATAGCGATGGCTCCACGAAAACTTTTACTAACTTGGCTGTGTGCCTTACGGGCCCACGTCGCCATCGGGTGGTACTAGGATCTTTTACTCCTCGACCTTTACTCTGGGACTCTGAACTCTCTTCTACTCGGGTTAAACGAATTTACTAACTCTGACACTAGGATCCCGTTACGACATTCACCCCAAAGTTGGATAAGCCCTAGTTATTCTTTAGAGTAGTACTTGAACATTATCCACATTGTCATTTGACTCCTGTGAAAACATCTTTGTTTTCAGATGGAACCCACGAGGCAGGTCGTGCGCCACACGACGGCCATTGGTGCCTCAGGATCACCTGCTGTGTTGGTTGAGATGATGACCTATCTGGGTTATCGCTGGCACCCTGAGTACACCGTCTATGAGGAGTATCAGGACTTCAACCAGGAGCAGTACCGTGCCATCGTCCACCTCTACTCTCGGGAGTATGACTCCACTACCGTGCTGCACACTGCTCATGGTGTTGGAGTGACTATCGATATGGCGGTCCACGATGCTGCTTATGCTGCTCTGACACGTCTCCGTGGAGAGTATCAGGAGTTGGATACCTCCCCCTTCAGGCACATTGCTATCGCATCCGATGTTGGTGCGGAGGGTTACTACACTGCTGCCTACTCCACTGTCACCCGAGAGCCCTTCTACCATCAGAACCTGGTTCTGCATGCTGATGGGCTGGATCGAGCTAACCGAGCTCTTCGCCACGAGTTGTACACCACTCGTCAGCACCTCTACCGTGCTCTGACGATGTTGCACCCCTTCGTCGGATCTGGGGAGCTGTCGCGTTCTGCTATCTACCCAGCCAGGACCGTGATGCCCCAGGGTGTCGGTTGGCCAGAGGTGGGAGGCTACTCTCCCGCACTTGGTCCTCTTCTGCCACTTGAGCGTCAGGTTCTGCACCAGAGTACCCGCGGACCCCAGGTTGCCGACGTGGTGTACCCGATGCCACACTACCAGCTTTCGCTACACCTACCTCCGCAGTACCGCGGACTGACGTAGACTTGCTTATTAGTGTTAGCTGCATTCGCCGCGAGCCTGTGTGCCGCCTATGATGTCTTAGCCTATGTACCGAACTCCGTGTAACGAACTCTATGCTGATCTCTTTTGTAAGATATGCCGACTACTATGTAGTATCTATCATGCTACGTTCGTTGTGCATGTTTCATCATGAATGATTCTTGTTTTTACAATTCCTCAATGCTGAACTACCCCTGTTAAATATTAGCAGGATGGTTAGACCAGGTGGTCGTGGTCGTGGTGGCAACGCCCCACCACACGCCTGAGTACATGGCTGGGATGATGCAACAGTTTGAGCTGAATCGTCAGTTCATGGAGAATATTATGGCTCAGTTTCCTCGCCCCAATATGAACCAGCAGCCAACCCAAGTGACTCTGCAGGATTTCATGCGCCTGAACCCAACTGTACCGCAGCTCAACTCAGCCTCTGGATGCTGATGACTGGCTCCGTGACATCACCTATGAGATGGAGTCTGCTGATGTAGCCCCTGCCAGCTATGTCACCTTTGCTTCCTTCTTCCTGAAAGGACCCGCAGCTCAATGGTGGGACAGCCACAGGCGTACTCTGCCAGCTGGAACAATCATCACCTGGCCAGACTTCCAAGCTGCCTTCCGTGCTCGCTTCATTCCTCAGGGAGTTATGGACCGGAAGAAGCGTGAGTTCCGCAACCTCACCCAAGGCAACAAAACTGTGGAAGCTTATCAGCGGGAGTTTCTGGACTTGTCCCGCTATGCTGAAGAGGACATTGCAACTGATGCACGCAGACAGGAGAAGTTCCGTGATGGCCTTCAAGCTGACATCAAGCTCGCACTTCTAGTGCATGACTTTGCTGATTTCGCCACTCTGGTGAACAAAGCCATCAATGTCGAAACTGGTCTGCAGGAATACCAGAGCTCTCACAAGCGCAGCCGTGACACGGGCTCATCTTCGGGCCCGTCCTCGCAGAAGCGCAAGATATGGATCCCCAACAGCATGTACCAGCCGGATGCACCTGCCCCAAGGCAGTCCTATGCTGCACCTCGTCTGCCTGCTCCTCCAACTAGGCAGACAAGACTTCCAGCTCCACCACCACAAGCTCCTGTTCCCACTCCCAATAATGGCCTCTGCTACAAGTGTGGTCAGCCAGGTCACCGTGCTAGGGATTGCAATCAAAACCAGAATCAACTGGCCCTCCCAGCAACTGGCCGTGGAAGCAACCAGCCTCGCAACAACAGTGCCAAGTCTTATGGTCGTGTTCATGCCAACCATGTTGATCTCAATGAAGTTCTAGACCAGCCTGCTACCGTGATGGGTACACTCCTCGTAAACTTAGTACCTGCATCTGTTTTATTCGATTCAGGGGCATCGCATTCATTCATGTCAGAAGATTTTGCATACAAGCATGACGTTAAATGTGAGGAGATGAACACTTCAGTATTGGTAAAAAACCCCGTGGGACAATGTCAAACCTCACTGGTTGGCATCGATGTCCCCGTGAAAATCGAAGGGCTAGTATTCTATGCCTCTCCCATTATCTTGAAGTCGTCTAACATCGTCCTCATTCTGGTAATGGATTGGTTGAAAGCGCATACTGCTTCTATAGTTTGCGCCACTAAGGTCGTCCATCTGCTACACCCTTCTGACGAAATAATAGCTTACCAAGCTCATCTAGTTCAGAACGCCGAGGCACGACTTTATGCCTTGAATGCGTTGAACGCTGCACCACTCGAGGGCATTGAAAACATTCCCGTCGTTCGTGAATTCCAAGATGTCTTCCCAGAAGAACTTCCAGGGATTCCCCCTGCTAGAGCTGTCGAATTCATCATCGACTTGAAACCCGGCACTACCCCTATAGCTAAACGACCCTACAAGATGCCGCCGCATGAACTCATTGAGCTTAAGGAGGAAATCGACAAATCTCTTGTCAAAGGTTTCATTCGCCCAAGTTGCTCTCCTTGGGGAGCACCTTCTCTCTTTGTTAAGAAGAAGGATGGGACAAACCGATTAGTCCAAGACTACCGTCCTATAAACCAAGCTACCATTCAGAATAAATACCCTCTTCCTCGGATCAATGATCTTTATGATCAACTGGCTGGCTCATCAGTGTTCTCCAAACTCGACTTGAGGTTGGGTTACCACCAGATCCGTGTTCGTGAGGAGGACATCCCAAAAACCGCCTTCGTGACTCGGTATGGATCATACGAGTACACCGTCATGTCATTCGGCTTAACGAATGCTCCCGCCACCTTCTCTCGTCTGATGAATTATATATTCATGGATTACCTCGACAAGTTCGTCGTGGTTTATCTGGACGATATCCTTGTATTTTCCAAGAACGAGGAAGAACATGCTGGACATCTGCGTCTTGTGCTAGAGAAGCTTCGAGAACATCAACTGTATGCTAAGTATTCCAAGTGTGAATTCTGGCTCCCCGAAGTAACCTATCTTGGGCATGTCATCTCCAAGGATGGTATTGCCGTCAACCCTGAACGAGTTCAGGCTATACTCGATTGGACTCCTCCGAAGAATGTGAAGCAAGTCCGAAGTTTTCTCGGTCTCGCCAGCTATTGCCGTCGATTCGTCGAGAACTTCTCCAAGATTGCCAGGCCTCTGACTAATTTGTTGCATAAGGGTGTCAAGTTCGACTGGACAGACAAGTGTCAGGAAAGTTTCCAGGCGCTCAAAGACAAGTTGACTTCTGCCCCCGTGCTTGCACCACCTGATACTAAGAAGGACTTCGTCATTTACTGCGACGCTTCCCGCCAAGGATTAGGCTGTGTCCTAATGCAGGAGCGCAGAGTGATTGCTTATGCCTCTCGTCAACTGCGCCCTCACGAAGAAAACTACCCGGTTCACGACCTCGAGCTTGCTGCTGTCATTCATGCACTGAAGCAGTGGCGACATTACCTTCTCGGTAATCGTTGCGAGATCTTCACCGACCATCAAAGTCTGAAGTATCTGTTTACTCAGCCAGATTTGAACCTACGCCAGCAAAGATGGATGGAGACTGTTGCAGACTTTGACGTGGGTATATCCTATACCCCCGGCAAGGCTAATGTAATGGCTGATGCCTTGAGCCGCAAGTCTTACTGCAACCACCTCCAGGTCCACAAAGTTCAGCCCTCGCTTGCCGAAGAATTTAGAAGGCTGAACCTCCATATTGTTCCTCCGGGATCACTCGCTCCCCCTCCCGAAGATTTCCCCAAACGGAACCTCCATGTTGTTTCCAAGGGTTCTCTCAATACCCTGGTTGCGAAACCAGATCTTGTGGACACCATCAAATGGATACAGAAATGTGACGATGAAGTCCTCAAGATTAAGCGCGACCTCAAAAAAAGAAAGCCCTCATTCTTCACTGTTGCTGACGATGGCGCCTTGTATTTCAAAGGCCGCCTAGTGGTACCATGTTCGAAGAAAAACCTGGATAAGACTAAAAGGGTTATGCAAGAAGCCATGATACGCCTCTGTCCATCCATCCTGGTAGTACAAAGATGTACCAGGATATTCGTCAAGATTCTGGTGGTCTAATATGAAGCAGGACATTGCTCGTTATGTTGCTGAGTGTGATGTTTGTCGCCGAATCAAAGCAGAGCATCAAAGGCCTGCTGGAACTCTGCAACCTATCTCTATTCCTGAATGGAAATGGGACCATGTTGAAATGGACTTCGTCACTGGATTTCCCAAATCGCAGAAAGGTAATGATGCTATTCTTGTCGTCATTGACCGGCTTTCCAAAGTTGCCCATTTTCTGGCGGTCAAAGAGACAATCACTTCTAGTCAGCTTGCTACTCTCTACATGGCCAGAATTGTTTCACTTCACGGTATCCCACTGGTTATCAGCTCAGACCGTGGCAGCTTATTCACTTCAAGGTTTTGGGCGAGTTTCCAAGAAGCTATGGGAACTCATCTGTCGTTCAGTACTGCGTTTCATCCGCAGTCACAAGGGCAAGTTGAACGTGTCAACCAAGTTCTCGAAGACATGCTTCGAGCTTGTGTAATCTCATTCGGCAAGAAATGGGAGGAATCTCTTCCATATGCCGAGTTCTCTTATAATAATAGCTATCAAGCTAGTCTGAAGATGTCCCCCTTCGAAGTGCTATATGGACGAAAGTGTCGAACCCCTCTGAACTGGTCAGAAACTGGGGAACGTCCACTCTTCGGTCCGGATATTATCCAACAGGCCGAAGAACAAGTTCGCATTATTCGCGAGAATCTCAAGACTGCTCAGTCACGTCAGAAAAGTCAGTATGACCGTCATCACCAAGACATGGTCTATCAACCTGGCGAAAAGGCTTATCTTCGAGTTACACCAATGAAGGGTGCTCACCGCTTCGGGATCAAGGGCAAGCTAGCTCCTCGCTATATCGGTCCCTTCACTATTCTCGAAAGGCGTGGAAAGGTGGCATATCAACTGGAGCTTCCGCCGAACCTTTCTCAGGTTCACGATGTGTTCCATGTGTCACAACTCCGCCGTTGCTTCAAGGATCCAATCCGAGCGGTGGATCATGAAGTGCTCGAATTGCAACAGGACCTCTCTTATAAAGAGCATCCGGTCCGCATTCTTGACCAAGCTGAACGCCGCACACGTCAGAAGGCGATCAAATTCCTCAAAGTCCAGTGGTCGAATCACTCTGAAGACGAAGCCACTTGGGAACGCGAGGACCGCCTGCGTGATGAATACCCCGCACTGTTTCCTTCTACCTCCTAAATCTCGGGACGAGATTTCTTGTAGTGGAGGAGATTGTGTAACGCCCGGATAATCAAGCTACAGTAACCTCTACTAATGAATGCCACGTCACCTTATTGTTACTAATCTTCGTTAGTTCGAAACGATTCAAATTCAAATTCAAAAGAAAAGCAAACAACAAAAGTTTTCAAAAAATTAAAACTAAAATGTTCAGGTTGTTTCAAATAAATCGTAAGCAATTATGGTGGAGAAACCAAGCTTTTATAAAATGCTTTAAGAACTATAAGGATTTAAACAGTAGCAAAACAATTAATTAAATGCCTTTTTACAATTAATAAATTACTAAACTATTTTATTTTGCACCAGACTTTTTGTGGCATTGGGGTATTTTGTACACTAATTTAGGTACTACTTGTATATTTTATAAACAAAATATCTAGAAAATATAGAAAACTAATAAAGAAAACAAATAAATTAAAAAAAGAAACAAAACCTCCCCCTGGGCCATTCGGACCCAGCTAGCTACAGGCCGGCCCGGCCGGACCGGCCCACCCCACCTCACCTACTAACCCCCCCGAGGGGACACCGAACCCTAACCCACTCCTCCCACTTCCCACATCTCTCCTCTCCTCGTCCCGATCTGGATCAGGGACGAGCGTCCCCTCCCCCCCTCGCCCAGCGGCCCCACCCCACCCCCTCTGCCGCACGCCCCCGTCGAACACCGCCAGCGCCCCCCCCCCCACCGTCCTCCTCGCCTCCCCCCTCTCCCGATCCGGGAGCTCCGACGCCGCGCCCGATCCGCCGTTCGCCGCGCCTCATCCTCGATTCACCGCCGCCCGGAGCTCCACGGACGCCGCCCGGAGCCCGCGCAGTCGCCCGAGGACCTCGCCGGACCTCCTCGCCGGCGTGCCTCCTCCTCCTCGCCGGTCTGCCTCCTCCCCGACGCGTCGTCTCCGTCATCCTCCTCGACCCCTGCTGCCCGTCCCTACGAATCGCGGTGAGGCTCCGGCCTCTTCCCTCTACCCTCTCGCCGTGTTGGACGTCGCCGTGACCGCCGTCCCGTGCCCGTGCACGCGCTCACATGGCCGCACGCACGCCCGTGCGTCGCCTCTCTGCCGCAGCACCACGCCCGCGCCCATCCGAGATCCGGGCCTCGCCCCGCTTGTCGTTGTCATCGACACGAACCTCCTCTGGTCAACCCGTCGCCGCTGGCACGCCACCGCCCCAACACGGCTCCGGTGGCTCCCATGTCCGCCGTTAGCCGCTGCTCGCCGTGCGGCGACCAGCCACCGCCCGCGCTCAGAATCCGCCCTAGTCCGGGCCCGCGCCCGCAGCTGCCCTCCCGCCGGCATGCGCCTTTGGCCTCGCCCTGCTGCACCGCGGTGGCCTTGCCCCGCTACGCCCTATTGGGCGTTCAAAATGCGCCCGTAACCCATCGCCCGAACCCACTATGGCCATGGGCCTTTGACAGGAGGGCCCCCACCGCCCCAGAACCTTTTAATTAAAAAAAAGGAAAGAAGAAAAGAATTAAAAAATATATATATAATAATAAAATTAATTAATTAAGGAATTAATTAAGGAATTAATTAAGTTAATTAATTATAATTAGATTAACCTAATCACTATAATTAACTGTTAGTTAATTAAAACAGAGTATGACGAACGGGACCCACCTGTCAGATTGACCAAGTCAACTACTGACGTCATGATGACGTCAGCAGACACTATTCTGGATAATGATTAAATTAAATAAATAAATCCTAAAAATGATTTAAATCTTTTAAAATTTATATAAAATAAACCGTAGCTCGGATGGAAAAACTTTATACATGAAAGTTGCTCAGAACGACGAGACGAATTTGAATACACAGCCCGTTTATCCACCACGCATCCCTAGCATAGCGAACACGCAAATTTCCCCCTCTGTTTCATCTGTGCGAAAACGCGAAACACCGGGGATACTTTCCCGGATGTTTCCCCCCTTCACCGGTATCACCTCATACCACGATAGGGCACCTCTAACGCCATTACTTGTCATATCATGCATCACTATGCATATGCTTGCATTATATTTATTGTTTCTCCCTCTTCTCTGGCTAGACACCGAGACCGACGCCGCTGCTAACCAGTACGACTACGGTGTTGACGACCCCTCTCTCTTGCCAGAGCAACCAGGCAAGCCCCCCTTTGATCACCAGATATCGCCTACTCTTCTCTATACTGCTTGCATTAGAGTAGTGTAGCATGTTACTGCTTTCGTTAATCCTATCCTGATGCATAGCCTGTCCTTGCTACTACTGTTGTTACCTTTACCTGCAATCCTAATGCTTAGTATAGGATGCTAGTTTATCATCAGTGGCCCTACATCCTTGTCCGTCTGCCATGCTATACTATCGGGCCGTGATCACTCGGGAGTTGATCACGGGTATATACTATATACTTTATACATGATACATGTGGTGACTAAAGACGGGTCGGCTTGAGGAGCACCCGCGAGTGGAGTTTTGAGGCGGAGCGGCAGGGCAGGTTCCGACCACCTAGGAGAGAGGTGGGCCTGGCCCTGGTCGGCGTTCGCGGATACTTAACACGCTTAACGAGATCTGGGTATTTGATCTGAGTCTGGCCATTTGGTCTATACGCACTAACCATCTACGCGGGAGTAGTTATGGGTATCCCGGCGTCGTGGTATCAGCCGAAGCCTTCGTGACGTCAGCGACTGAGTGGCGCGCGCCGGATTGGAACGTAAGCCTGCTCTTGTATTAAGGGGGCTAGTTCTGCTTCCGGCCGCGTACGCAACGTGCAGGTGTGCTAAGGGCGATGGGCCCAGACCCCTGGCGCTTAGGTTTAGACCGGCGTGCTGACCTCTCTGTTGGTCTAGGTGGGGCTGCGACGTGTTGATCTTCCGAGGCCGGGCATGACCCAGGAAAGTGTGTCCGGCCAAATGGGATCGAGCGTGTTGGGGTATGTGGTGCACCCCTGCAGGGAAGTTAATCTATTCGAATAGCCGTGATCTTCGGTAACAGGACGACTTGGAGTTGTACCTTGACCTTATGACAACTAGAACCGGATACTTAATAAAACACACCCTTCCAAGTGCCAGATACAACCGGTGATCGCTCTCTAACAGGGCGACGAGGAGAGGATCGCCGGGTAGGATTATGCTATGCGATGCTACTTGGAGGACTTCAGTCTACTCTCTTCTACATGCTGCAAGACGGAGGCTGCCAGAAGCGTAGTCTTCGAAAGGATTAGCTATCCCCCTCTTATTCTGGCTTTCTGCAGTTCAGTCCACCGATATGGCCCTTTACACATTTACCCATGCATATGTAGTGTAGCTCCTTGCTTGCGAGTACTTTGGATGAGTACTCACGGTTGCTTTCTCCTTCTTTCCCCCCTTTTTCTTCTACCTGGTTGTCGCAACCAGATGATGGAACCCAGGATCCAGACGCCACCGTCGACGACGACTCCTACTACACCGGAGGTGCCTACTACTACGTGCTGTCCGCTGACGACGACCAGGAGTAGTTTAGGAGGATCCCAGGCAGGAGGCCTGTGCCTCTTTCGATCTGTGTCCCAGTTTGTGCTAGCCTTCTTAAGGCAAACTTGTTTAACTTATGTCTGTACTCAGATATTGTTGCTTCCGCTGACTCGTCTATGATCGAGCTCTTGTATTCGATCCCTCGAGGCCCCTGGCTTGTAATATGATGCTTGTATGACTTATTTTATTTGTAGAGTTGTGTTGTGATATCTTCCCGTGAGTCCCTGATCTTGATTCGTACACGTTTGCTGTGGTATTGATTAGTGTACGATTAAATCGGGGGCGTCACAGCGGAGTCCCGCTCGGGTACGGCCCATATATAGTAGGTTTCGTTTTTTTTAAATAATTCCGCTCGGAAGAAAAATAAAAAGAAATACTAAACGGTTTCTAAAAATCACGAAATAAATTTTCCCGGGTTCTTAAAATCAAGCCCGATAAAGTGAACAATTATCTGGGCCCAAACTACAACTTTGAAAAATGCGCATTTTTCCTAAATTCAAATAAAAATACCGAAAAACTCTGAAATCAATCTTATTTGATTTTTTTATTAAATCCTCAATATTTCTATATTTAGGGAAAGTCATTTTATTCCCTCTCTCATATTTTTGTAATAGAAATAATTGATGATAAAATAAATAAAATCAAATGATCATGTTTACATAATTTGAGAAAACTAAAATATGGAAATAACGAAATCCCAACTCTCTCCGTGGGTCCTTGAGTTGCTTAGGATTTTCTAGGATCAAAACCAAAGGCAAAATAAAATATGATATGCATGATGACCTAATGTGTTACAAGTAGCATGTCTTCACCACTAGTTTGTGTAAGCGTGATCAGAAGCTCCATAAAAGGGCAGTAAACTCTGTTGGTCTAGGTTTAGCATGGTGACTCCCACCTCCACCCCCACGCCCCATGACGACTCCCACCTCCACCCCGTCGCCTCCACTATCGGTGCATCCTTCCATGGACGCCTTTAGGTGTTCCAAGGGATGGCAAACATACTCCACTGGGATTTTGCGCCCAGGCTCAAAGTGGAGGAACAGATCAGGCGCAGGTTTGGATCCTCGGTGCACTATGTTCAGGCTCCGGGAACCGAGGAATTTTCTTGGTAGTTTCTTTCTCTTCTGCCTCCTTCTCCCTTTCTGCTGATTCGGTGGGTTTGGTGTTGCAATGTTCCATCGGTGGAATGGCATCTGGGTTTAAGGTGGTCCAGTTGGGATCTCGCAATTTCCGGTTCTCTGTGGCTTCGAACAAAGTTGGGCATTTCATCCGGTTCTCTTCTGCCTAATTTTGTTTGTCACTTCCGTTTATTTAAGAAGTATGTGGATTTACTCGTGTGATGTGGGCTCTTGGCATCTGGATCAGGAAATCCAAGAGATCGTGTCACCGCAACTGCTACCTCTTGAGCAATGCGTTGGATTTCCCCGAAGAGGAAGGGGTGATGCAGCAAAGTAGCGTAAGTATTTCCCTCAGTTTTTGAGAACCAAGGTATCAATCCAGTAGGAGGCTGCACTCGAGTCCCTCGTACCTACACAAAAACAATATCTCAACGCAACCAACGCGCTTAGGGGTTGTCAATCCCTTCACGGTCACTTACAAAAGTGAGATCTGATAGAGATGATAAATAATATTTTTGGTATTTTTGGTATAGAGATGCAAAATAAAAAGTAAAAGCGAAGTAAAAGAAAAGCAATAATAAAGTGATGGAGATTGATATGATGAGAAAGAGACCCGGGGGCCATAGGTTTCACTAGTGGCTTCTCTCAAGAGCATAAGTATTCTACGATGGGTGAACAAATTATTGTTGAGAAATTGTCAGAATTGAGCATAGTTATTAGAATATCTAGGTATGATCATGTATATAGGCATCACGTTCGAGACAAGTAGACCGCTATTACTCCACTCATCGACTGCTATCCAGCATGCATCTAGAGTATTAAGTTAAAAACAGAGTAATGCCTTAAGCAAGATGACATGATGTAGAGGGATAATTTCATGCAATATGATAAAAACCCCATCTTGTTATCCTCGATGGCAACAATACAATACGTGCCTTGCTGCGCCTTCTGTCACTGGGAAAGGACACCACAAGATTGGACCCAAAGCCAAGCACTTCTCCCATGGAAAGAAAAACCAATCTAGAAGGCCAATCCAAACTGATAATTCGAAGAGACTTGCAAAGATAACCAATCATACATAAAAGAATTCAAAGAAGATTCAAATATTATTCATAGATAGACTATATCATAAACCAACAATTCATCGGTCTCAACAAACACACCGCAAAAAGAAGATTACATCGAATAGATCTCCACGAGAGAGGGGGAGAACATTGTATTGAGATCCAAAAAGAGAGAAGAAGCCATCTAGCTACTAGCTATGGATCCGTAGGTCTGAAGTAAACTACTCACACTTCATCGGAGGGGCTTGGATGATGATGTAGAAGCCCTCCGTGGTTGATGTCCCCTCCGGCGGAGCTCCGAAACAGGACCCAAGATGGGATCTCGTGGATACAGAAAGTTGTGGCGGTGGAATTAGGTTTTTGGCTCCATCTCCGATCATTTGGGGGTACGTGGATATATATAGGAGGAAGAAGTACGTCGGTGGAGCTTCGAGGGGCCCATGAGGTAGGGGGGCGCGCCCTAGGGGGGGCGCCCTCCACCCTCGTGACCACCTTGTGGCTTTCTTGATAGAAGGTCCAAGTCTCCTGGATCTTATCTCAGGAGAAAATCACGTTTCTGAAGGTTTCATTCCGTTTGGACTCTGTTTGATATTCCTTTTCTTGGAAACCCTAAAACAGGCAAAAACAGCAATTCTGGGCTGGGCCTCCGGTTAATAGTTTAGTCCCAAAAATAATATAAAAGTGGAAAATAAAGCCCAATAATGTCTAAAACAGTAGATAATATAGCATGGAGCAATCAAAAATTATAGATATGTTGGATACGTATCAAGCATCCCCAAGCTTAATTCCTTCTCTTCCTCGAGTAGGTAAATGATTAAAAAAGAATTTTTGATGCGGAGTGCTACTTATCATAATTTTAATGTAATTATTCTTAATTGTGTTATGAATATTTGGATCCGAAAGATTCAAGACAAAGTTCATATTGACATAAAAATGATAATACTTCAAGCATACTAACTAAGCAATTATGTCTTCTCAAAATAACATGGCCAAAGAAAGTTCATTCCCTACAAATCATATAGTTTAGTCATGTTTCATTTTCGTCACACAAGAATGCTCTCATTCATGCACAACCCCGATGACAAGCCAAGCATTGTTTCATACTTAGTAATCTCAAACCTATAAACTTTCACGCAATATATGAGCGCGAGCCATGGACATAGCACTATGGGTGGAATAGAATATAATGAGGGGGTTATGTGGAGAAGACAAAAAGGAGAAAGTCTCACATCAACGAGGCTAATCAATGGGCTATGGAGATGCCCACCGATTGATGTTAATGCAAGGAGTAGGGATTGCCATGCAGATGCACTAGAGCTATAAATGTATGAAAGCTCAACAAAAGAAACTAAGTGGGGTGCATCCAACTTGCTTGCTCACGAAGACTAGGGATTGAGGAGGCCCATTGTTGGAATATAACAGACCAAGTTCTATAATGAAAAATTCCCACTAGTATATGAAAGTGATAACATGAGAGACTCTCTACTATGAAGATCATGGTGCTACTTTGAAGCACAAGTGTGGTAAAAGGATAGTAACATTGTCCCCTTCTCTCTTTTTTATGGCCGTTTCCCCTTTTTTATATTCCCCACTTGGGACAATGCTCTAGAAAATGATGATCATCACACTTCTATTTATTTACAACTCAATGATTACAACTCGATACTAGAACAAAAGATGACTCTATATGAATGCCTCCGGCGGTGTACCGGGATATGCAATGAACCAAGAGTGACATGTATGAAAGAATTATGAATGGTGGCTTTGCCACAAATACTATGTCAACTACATGATCATGCTAAGCAATATGACAATAATGAATGTATCATGATGAACGGAATGATGGAAAGTTGCATGGCAATATAGCTCGGAATGGCTATGGAAATACCATAATAGGTAGGTATGGTGGCTGTTTTGAGGAAGATATAAGGAGGTTTATGTGTGAAACAGCGTATCATATCATGGGGTTTGGATGCACCGGCGAAGTTTGCGCCAACTCTCAATGTGAGAAAGGGCAATGCACGGTACCGAAGAGGCTAGCAAGGATGGAAGGGTGAGAGTGCGTATAATCCATGGACTCAACATTAGTCATAAAGAACTCACATACTTATTGCAAAAATCTACAAGTCATCAAAAACCTTGGTACTACGCGCATGCTCCTAGGGGGATAGATTGGTAGGAAAAGACCATCGCTCGTCCCCGACCGCCACTCATAAGGAAGACAATCAAATAACACCTCACGTTTCAAATTTGTTGCATAACATTTACCATACGTGCATGCTACGGGACTTGCAAACCTCAACACAAGTATTTCTCAATTTCACAACTACTCAACTAGCACGACTTTGATATTATTACCTCCATATATCAAAACAATCATCAAGCATCAAACTTCTCTTAGTATTCAAAACACTCTTAAGAAAATTTTACTAACTTTGAATACCTAGCATATTAGGATTTTAAGCAAAATTACCATGCTATTAAGACTCTCAAAATAATCTAAGTGAAGCATGATAGATCAATAGTTTCTATAAAAAAAATCCATCACCGTGCTCTAAAAGAAAATAAGTGAAGTACTAGAGCAAAAATTATATAACTGAAAAGATATAAGCGAAGCACATAGAGTATTCTAACAAATTCCAAATCATGTATGGCTCTCTCAAAAGGTGTGTACAGCAAGGATGATTGTGGTAAACTAACAAGCAAAGACTCAAATAATACAAGACGCTCCAAGCAAAACACATATCATGTGGCGAATAAAAATATAGCTCCAAGTAAAGTTACCGATAGAAGTAGACGAAAGAGGGGATGCCTTCCGGGGCATCCCCAAGCTTTGACTTTTAGGTGTCCTTAGATTATCTTGGGGGTGCCATGGGCATCCCCAAGCTTAGTCTCTTGCCACTCCTTGTTCCATAATCCATCAAATCTTTACCCAAAACTTGAAAACTTCACAACACAAAACTTAAAGTAGAAAATCTCGTGAGCTCCGTTAACGAAAGAAAACAAAAGACCACTTCAAGGTACTGTAATGAACTCATTCTTTATTTATATTTGTGTTATACCTAGTTTATTCCAACTTCTCTATGGTTTATAAACTAATTTACTAGCCATAGATTCATCAAAATAAGCAAACAACACACGAAAAACAGAATCTGTAAAAAACAGAACAGTCTGTAGTAATCTGTAGCTAGCGCAATATCTGGAACCCCAAAAATTCTAAAATAAATTTCTGTACGTGAGAAATTTATCTATTAATCATCTGCAAAAAGAATTAACTAAATAGCACTTTCCAAATAGAAATGGCAGCAGTTCTCGTGAGCGCTAAAGTTTCTGTTTTTTACAGCAAGTTCAACAAGACTTTCCTCAAGTCTTCCCAACGGTTCTACTTGGCACAAAAACTAATTAAACACAAAAAGACACAACCAAAACAGAAGCTAAATAATTTATTTATTACTAAGCAGGAGCAAAAAGCAAGGAATAAAAATAAAATTGGGTTGCCTCCCAACAAGCTCTATCGTTTAACGCCCCTAGCTAGGCATAACAAGCAAGAATAGATCTAGCTATTGCCCTCTTTGGTAGGAAATTCTTCAAAGCATCTACCATATTTAGGAATTTCTTTATTTTTATTAATTATCAAACTTTTAGGCACAAGATCGAAAAATTCATTAGTAACAAATGGTTCCTTAATGATAGCAAAAAGATTGGGATGAACACTTATAGATTTGAGATCCGCATTTTCCTTACTAGATGACACCCTTATTTTTAGGAACATACATAAGCTTGGCAACTTTAGTGGAAGGACTTGGAGTGTTCTTTCTGGAAGAAAAAGCGGTTCCCTTGGTAATAATATTCTCAAGTTTATCGATCCTAACGGAATCGTGATTTATTTTCTCATTAACTATGGGTTCCTTTTCTTTAATATCTTTCAAAGTAACTCCTACTTTAGATCCATATTGAGAGATTCGGCTGTGGATCTTTTTATCCAAATTTTTAATTAACTCTACGGTAGCAACCTTATTTTCAATAATTTCAAGCCTTTTCATTACATGCTCCAAAGTTAATATAGTTCCATTAACCAAAAGAGGGGGGAGCCAAATAAATCTAACATAGCATTATAAGAATCAAAAGTATGGCTACCCAAAAAATTCCCTCCGGTAATAGTATCAAGAACATAACGGTGCCAAGGAGTAATGCCTACATAAAAATTGCGAAGGAGAATGGTAGTAGATTGCTTCCTAGCAGATTTATTTTGAGCATTGGAAATTCTATACCAAGCATCTTTTAGATTTTCACCCTCCCTTTGCTTAAAATTTAGAATTTCATTCTCGGGAGACAACAGAGAAGATAAGGGACTAGCCATAACGACAAGCAAACAAACTAACACACAAGCAAACAAAAAGCAAGCGGATAAAAAGGGCAAATAGAGAGGGAGGATAGAGAGAGAGGGCGAATAAAACAGCAAGGGTGAATTGGGGGGAGAGGAAAACGAGAGGCAAATGTCAAATAATGTAATGCGGGAGATGAGGGTATGTGATGGGTACTTGGTATGTTGACTTTTGCGTAGACCTCCCCAGCAACGGCGCCAGAAATCCTTCTTGCTACCTCTTTTGGCACTGTGTTGGTTTTCCCCGAAGAGGAAGGGATGATGCAGCAAAGTAGCGCAAGTATTTCCCTCAGTTTTTGAGAACCAAGGTATCAATCCAGTAGGAGGCTACACACAAGTCCCTCGTACCTACACAAAACAAATAAATCCTCGCAACCAACGCAAATAGGGGTTGTCAATCCCTATAAGGCCACTTACGAGAGTGAGATCTGATAGATATGATAAAGATAATATTTTTGGTATTTTTATGATAAAGATGCAAAGTAAAATAAAGGCAAAGTAAATAACTAAGTAGTAGGAGATTGATATGATAAAGATAGACCCGGGGGCCATAGGTTTCACTAGTGGCTTCTCTCGAGAGCATAAGTATTCTATGGTGGGTGAACAAATTACTATTGAGCAATTGACAGAATTGAGCATAGTTATGAGAATATCTAGGTATGATCATGTATATAGGCATCAC
>NC_053024.1:78807540-78857383 GCF_003073215.2 Triticum urartu | reverse complement strand
GAGGTTGAGCGCACCGATATTGTACGCACGTTCAAATACGATCATGGTGACTGTCTTCTACGGAAGATAGCAATTTGTCGAGTTCCCAACCGCTCTTGGAATTACAACAACTATCAAGTTGTTGCTATCTTCGACAAGCTTGTTGCCGTCCTTGGTGGTTTGACTCGATGGATATTGCTCAAAAATTAGTTTCTGTACACGGATGAGTACTGTGATGCAATTCAATATGAGGGCCTTGTGTTTGCTGCCACCACTTGTGGCACCATTTTTGCATGGGATCCTCGTAGTTTCGGTACGTTTGTCTTCCACCATAATTATAATTGTTTCATCCACATGCATGCGGGTTAGCAAGTTTCCCTTTACTAATTAACCTTCTTCTTGTGTTTCCAAGGTCCTGTGAACATCCCACCACCTATACTTGAAAAAATTTATAACCAATGGGGAGATGACGATGGTGATGATCACGAGCATGAGGACGAGCAGCGCCCATATACTCTGTGGCGCCTGGCAACTAATTCCGATGGATCACCTCTTCTTGTGTGTATACAGCCCACTGATGATGTTATTGCTAAGGAAGCAGGTGTAGTCTCCCATGGTCGCACTCTCCGGACCTATTCCAACACCCGTTGCATGGTATTCGGGATGGATACTAGTGTGCTAGCGCCAACTCCTTCTCCCTGGTACAAAATTGATAGTCTCTTCCTTGACAAAACTATCCGATGATGGTGAAAGGCGATCCAACTGCTGTTGACACAATGTTACTAGTACCATTTATGAGAAGCAACTGTGTCTATACCTCAGACATTTGGATGGTTCCCTACCCTGGTATTGATATAGTAGGCCGCTTTAGCCTGGATGATCAGTCCTGCATTGGTTTCCAGATCGACAATCGATGGCCCATCCCAGAGAATCACTTGTGGTTCAAAGCAAGCGTTTCCAATGCCGAGGAATGGTTGAGTTAAAGTTCATTTCATTGCTTGTTATCTGTTGTGTGGTGAAAACTTTAGTATTTATAATGTATCCTCATTGTCGACGTGGGTTGATGACCTGTTGTATGTAATAAAATGATATGCCTGTGATAAACTTACTAAATTTATGAATGGCTTTCGAGTCGCTTCTCTGAGTGAGTGGTGCGACGAGGCAAAACAATATTTTCCGAATACATAATTGTACGTGCATTGCAACAGGTTATCGGATGAGGCCAATTAACAATAGTAGTACACTATTTGTACTAGCTTCACATGCTTCGTGCGTCGGGCGGGTGTTTTTACCGTAGCCATATGTTAATGTGTTCGCTGTACGTAACCAGCACCTCGAATCCTTGATACTAGTACTATATAGTAGGAGTAAGTAGTAGGAGTAGTAGGGTGGCATGGGCCAGAAGAAGCATTCACGTCCAGGAGTAGGGCACACGCCACCACCACAACATCCATCTGACACCATATTATTTCTTGGAGCCCGTGCTAGAGCAATCTCTTCAACCTCGTCGTTTCTCTAACTTCAGCCATCACGCAGCGGGCAAGGTGGGGGTTTGCCGATAGTCAGTTTCCTTAACTACGGTCCCAGTTGTAAGGCCAACTCCAACGCACGACCCCAAACGGACCTCCATTTTGCACGAACTCCAACGATAATTTTGACTAGAAAAGCAAGACCAAAGAAAACAAGAACCACAAGAATACATCTTACTACTCCCGTAAGTTGGATTAGTGCCTTCTCGATGCATTCATTGTTGATCTGCGGAGGCTCGATCTTGCGTGCTTCTTTCTTCTTCGAGTGTAAAGAAGTAGACGTTGCTTCCTCGCATCTAGTCTCATGTCTAGCCTCTATTCTAGTAGGAGTATCAACAAGTGCACTAATCTCATCTCTAGCCTCTGTGCTAGCTAAAAGTGATAGAACATCTACTAAATTGCGCTCTATCAATATACAGATGTACTCTTCTTCCCAATACAAAAACTTGCATCCATTCTACTCCCTCCGTTGCACAATACATGCCTTCTATTTGTCAAAATATATATGTATCTAGACATGTTTTAGTATATAGGTACATCCATTTTTGGACAAATGGAAGTCAAGTATTTTGGAATGGAGGGAGTACACAATAAATTTTTTTAAGTTAGCACAACTAGTCTAATCCGAGAGCACAACCGAGATTTAGTTGGGTTCTTCCTCCTTTTGCCAACATGTGGGACATCCAGCATCCAGGTCATGTCATGAAAGAAAATAGAGTGGTAGTTGAAGCCACGAGATGTGCATCTTGGGTTAAACTGTAAATAGAATCTTACTACTCTTGAGTAACTCCAAAAGCGGCCACCGAAGATCTTTATTGGATTTGTTTTTCATCACCAGCACATCGAGGTGAAAGATGTGCAGGTTCAGTGGGTCCTCTTGCGTTTTCACTGACATGTGGGGCCGCATGTGATCAAACAGATGATGGGCTCCGCGCGTCCGCTGGCTGGCTGAGAAGAGAGATAGAGGAGGGCTGAGCACAGACTGCAGGAAATTTGTTCTACGTACCTCAGTATAGGCTCGATATAGTGGGGTGGCATGGGCCATAACTAGCATTCACATCTAGCAGTACGACACACGCCACCCACACGAGTCCCATCCGACACCAAATTTCTTGGAGTCCATGCTACAACCATCTCTCTCCCTCCTGTTTTCTCAGCCATTGCGCGATGGGCGGGGTGGGGGTTTGCCGATAGTCGGTTTGCTCAACTGCGGTCCCACTTGTAAGTGAAAATGCAACACCACACGCATTCCCGCTTGAGCGGAGTGCCGGACCAACCGTGTGGGGGTGCGACGCGAACACGGCATGCTTTTCCTTTTGAACTCATAACTTGTAAAATTTGGTTCTGCTCCATGGCGTGACCGATAGATAGAAAATAACGATTTTGCCTAGAGTAATGGGAAGTTTGGTTCTGGCGCCGTTCATGCATGGAGTACGTACGAAAATTATGAAGTTGATGCGAAAGGTAAGTATCATATACTACTACATGGATTTGACGGAAAGATAAAAATACATACGAATCCATCAACGACATCCTCACGCCCTAGTGCGTCGGGTCACCAACCGACGTGTGAGGAGCAGCGGCGTTGGCGGCGAGCTCAACGTGCTTCTGAACAGTGCCATCCAGGGTTGCCCTGCGATCCAAGAAGGCCAGCTTCCTATCATCCTCCTCTTGCATGTAGTAGTCCTTGTGGACGATTTGCGCATAGACATGGGTGATTATGTCGATGGTGTCTTGCTACGCCAGGCGCTGCGCGGCGAGCGCGACCTCGAGGTGGACATTCACCGGTGCGACGGCGGGCAGTCGTAGGGCCACCAGTGCGTCGAAGAGGTTGTCACCATAGTGGCCGTTGAGGGTGGTGGGCATCGCAGACCCTGGGCGCATCGGCTGGAGGCTTACGTCAAATTCGTCCGCAAGCTTCTTGACGACGGTGAGCTTGTCGAGGAAACCGACGAGGACTTCGTCGAACAAGGAGACGAAGCTGTCGTCCAAGCGGCCCCTCGCCCTGGCGGCCTCAAGCAATACTACCTGGAGACGTTCCTCGGTGCCGGGCCGCAGGCCGGCGTCATGGACCATCTGGCACAGCCGGCTGATGCTCGCGCTCATCGCCTCCATGGGTCTAGCTTAGCTTCTAGTCAACTGATCTTGCGATTCGAGTGATCACTCTTGCCCTTGGTTAGCGTGCGTAGGTGCGTAGTATTTCGTACTACTCCTCGGCCCTCTACTGCACCTGCCTTTGGCTGTATGATAGGTGGGCCAGCCACCCCCTGGGCCCACGTGTCATTCACCCAAAGGCAGTTGTCGTAAGTCAATGAAGCTGCGCCCCCTCCGTGCCGGTGCAGTATAGTCATCTCACCGGACCTCTAGTTGGAGCCAAACGAGAGAAGTTTGATGTTTACTAGTTGATTGGTCCCCTTTGCATTTTGCGCCAAGTTTTGACCTTTGATTTAACTAATAAAATGTTAATGCATGTAAACAAAAATGTTGTGTAAGTCACCTTACGAAAACCAAATAATCCCAAAATACTTAGGCACGGTGCATTAACTCCCTCCTTGTTTCTTATTTCATGACATATCAACCAATGAGAGATGTGGGTCGTGCATGCTTTCAATGACTTGAGACTACCAAACATGACATGTAGTGTTTAGTTCATTGCATGTAATCCTATTAGTACTTTAGTTAGCAAAAAACATTAAGTTCTCTCACTGATAGGAATAAAACACCATGTATTTATTTACAGAGGGAGTAGTACATTTTTTGTGACATGCATTACTAGATATTGCTAGTCAAATACTAAAATCTAGATGGACGCGGTAGTACTCCTAAATCTAGACGGTGGTGCTACTAGTACTAGTAGTAGTACTACCAATGTATTAGTAGGAGTACTAGCACTGTACTACCCGTTGGTCAAATTATTACGTGCTGCTCCTCACAGTGAAGTGACAAGACCCTGCGCCGGAGATGACACCTGAGTATAGGCGCCGTGTTCAGCATACCATAGTCAGCCTCACCGTCTGCAGTCACTATCATCATGGCTATAGAGCTAGCCTGCTTACAACTAGCCCTGTTCGACATAATTTCCCGTGCGTAGATGCCCGTGCATTGCACGGAACACCAAGATTGGGGGTGGACGGCTCCGGCAGCGGCCATCGCGCCAGATTTTTCCACGGCCTTCTAGATGTGGTGGGGAAGAGATAAGGCTGATTGTGAGAGACAAGGAGTTGTTTGTAAATAGGGAACAAGTGCGGGCATCTTTTTGCAAAAATGGAGAAGCTTGGTTTGTATGCGTCAGATCTAGATCCGACGGCTATTGGTGAAAGATGGGAGGCACAACATCATCACCAACTCAGGGCCTGTTTGATTCGTAGGATTTTGAAAATGCAGGAATAGGACACGGCAATATTACAAGTTTCAAACTGATATTACAAATGTTAGGAGTAATGCTGCACCTACGAAGAGGGAATTACTAGGAAGTTTATGTAAGAACTTTCATTACTTTAGGTGGATGCAGCATTATCGTACAAACTAAAATCCACCGCCCTGACAAGTCACTAATGGGCAAATAAGTTTTCGAGTCTCTGGCCACTTGATGTTTCAAAAACAAATTCAGCTTCTGCGGAGACTTTGTCATTTAGGCTTAGACGCTTGCGGTGATCAGCACACCATTCATTGTTGCGCCAGAGAACGCCAAACCTCATTACCTTGAGCACACTTGCCTCCAGAACAAAGAACCTGGCCAATTTAATCTCAGATGTGCTGCCTCGGTAGTCGATCAAATCAATTTCTGTAAGATGGAGATCAAGGCATTCGATGAGATTGTTATAGTGCAGCACATTTTTCACTTTTGGGTCTTTTTTTATCTGCAAAGAAGAGAACATATTAGAGCAGTTGGCTGCATAAGATTGCCATGTCATCAAGAGGTACCAATATCACTCGCTCATATGATAGGGTTGGTTGGCTAGTGATATTTTCTCTCTCTCTCTCTCTTTGTGTGTGTGTGTGTGTGTGTGTTTCCTCTCAGTTAATTTGGCACCGGAGCAAAGTAGGTGATCCAGATTGGGGCACCAGGTTAGCAATGGAGGGGCATCGATGCCAAATGCATCACAAGTGAATTTGGCACATGTTTTGGCCTACATAGCCCACTTTTGTACTCCCTCCGTCCCAAAATTCTTGTCTTAAATTTGTCTAAATACGGATGTATCTAGTTACATTTTAGTGTTAGATACATCCGTATCTAAACAAATGTAAGACAAGAATTTTGGGATGGAGGGAATACTACCTCGTATTTAGTATAAAATTTTGACCATAGATTTACCTAAGAAAATGCCAATGCATGTCACTAAAAATTACACCATTTGAAATTATGTTGAAATACGAATCCAACGATATAGTTCTTAGTGACATGCATTAACATTTTGTCAGTTAAATCTATGGTCAAATTTTGATACTACAAAATTGGAAGAGTAAACCAGGACGGAGGTAGTACTTGCTCTTAAGGTAACCATAGAGTTACTGGAGTAGTCTAAGTTACTTTCCACTATGACTAGCCTAGGCTACTATAGTAGTACAGCATAAAAACGATGCAGGTGATCATGTGAGAAAAAAATACTAAAAACATTTCTTTCGGTGTAGTGCATAGATGCAGTTTTGAACACTACACTTGTCATCGTAATTTGGGAAAATTACGAAAAAATTGAGCTACGTTGTGATTACTGTTTACTTATAGGAAAGAAGTTTCACCTCGATGAGTAGCTTCTCCGTGCACGGAAAGCATGTAAGGAATCCAACAACTTGATCCAGATTGGGGCCGATAGATTTTAGTGCTAAGATCTTCACTGTGCGCATGGACTGGGTCAAGCTTGTGAGAATCATTTTCTGGAAGACGGTCGTAAATACATCAAGAAGAAATTTAAAAATGTGAATTTCAAGAAGACGGAGAAGAAGATGAGTGCTGTACCTGAACGATTACGGATCCAATAAAGAGTTCGGAGAATTTGGCAGACGAGTACACCAACGCTGTCAATTTCGGCGCGTCAATGACCCTGATTTTTGTTGGACCTTCTAGATCCTATACAAGCAATCTCTCAAGGAAAGGCACATTGTCAATGGCCATAACATGGAACAGCTAGAGTGATCTCTTCCCAATTGATGTCTTGTTGTGGGGCCAGCAAGACACATAAATCCATCGAAGATTCGTCGAGGCGATGTGGAGGCTAATGAACCCGTGGATCTGCTTAAGACGAAGGTACTCGAGCATAGTACAACTGCGGAGTAGGTGCTCCATAGCCTTCTTCGATATGACAACGTCGAAGAGGTCGAGCTGCTTGAGTTGAGGGAGAAGAAGGGCGGGCGTGACATTAATCTGTGGAAGATAGCAGGAGCTGAAGCTGGCGCGGCGCAGCGTTGGCGTGAGGCGGAGCGCGGACGGCGGCAGAGAGCCACATCGTCCAGCTTCAAAGCTGAGCTCCTCGAGATGATCTAGGGTGGGGGATAAGAACCACTCGTCGAACTTGGGTTGGACCTTGCAGTTGGTACTGAACATGTGGATATCAAGGCGTCTGGCTGGCCCAGGGTGTGATGAAAAGATCTTGGAGACTGCAGCCATGCGTTTGCAATCCCAGTCGCAGAGGCAGCTGTCGACTGTGAGGTTGAGGGGGACGCAGCGCCAGAGGGGGCGCCACCACCGGGAGAGCAGGGCGCTTCGCACGGCAGATTTTGTGGGGAGGAGGCCGATGATGACGAGCAGCATGTCGTCGGGGAGGCTGCTGATGAAGTGCAGGCTCGCCGGATGCGGTTTTGGCTCGAGCCGCCTCCGCTTGTTGGCTGCCTCGCCGTCCATCTGTGCATGTGTGCTGGTGTGTGTTGTGTGCTGGGTGTGCACGAGTGCGTCCTTCTGTGCATGCCGCCACGCAGTGGTGAATTGTGCGCGAGTGCGTCCTTCGCGCGCAAGAAGTTTGTCCTCAATGCGCCCTCAATTTACTAGCGTGCGGGGTGCTACCCCGAGTGGTTTCAACTTTGTTTACTTCACCGCGTGTCAGATGGGCCTCTAGTTTACTTATTTTCACCCACTGCCACATGGGCCAGCACACGAAGATACAGAACACGAGCTGACAAGGCAGCATGTGGATTGGTTGACCGGTCAACTAAACAATATACGGAGCTATACGCTGACACAGTGAGCGTATAATCTGTCGGTATAGAGAGTTCGAGTGAGAGGGGAGGCCCGTGAGAGATAGCAGAGAGAGAGAGAGAGAAAGAGCTACTCCCTCCGTTCGATAATGTAGTTCCAACATTTTTTTAAGTCAAACTTTTGAAACTTTGACCAAGTTTATAAAGAAATTACTTATATCTACAATACCAAAGATAAATGATAGTATGAAGTAAGTACATGTTGTGATGAATGTAATGATCGTTCCAGATGTAAATGTTTTTCTCCAGATATACCTGGTCAAACTTTTCTGAGGTTTTACTTTTCAAAACATCCATATGCTTATGGACGTGACAGAGTCCCTAACTAGAGAGAGAGAGAGAGAGTGAGTGAAAAAAGTGTGTGTGCGTGTGTGAAAGAGACATGGACAACACACGATAAAAGTAGAGAAAAAGCGTGCGTGTCTTATGCAAACATATCACACATGCATCTTCGACAACGGAGGCAAGGTGAGGAGAGAGTGTGTAGTTGTTTGGAACCGAGAGAGCAAGATCCCTAGCACGTGGCCAAGAGGGGTCTGACAAACAAGGGAGAGGTCGAGAGAGACGTACGGAGAAAATGCATACATGGGGAGGAGAGAGTGTATGTTTTTCATAGAGAGATCCCCTGGAGATCGTGATGGGACTACATGGGTGGGAGATCGAGTGACAAGGTGTGTGCGCGATAGAAGATGCCCCGAGAGATATCGAGATAGACGTATGGATGGAAGGAGACAATACGTGTGTTCCTGATGGCTAGTAAGAGATAATCATACTTAGGAGGGGGGGGGGGAGTGCTTGCGCCTATGATGGAGTGAGGGATTATGGTACTTAGGGGGGGTGCGTGTCACATGGAGAGAGAACAAGGGCGGAGAGTGTTGGATGGGTCTATATGTATAGCGCGAGCGAGACATGTGTATGTGTGAACCAGGGAGATATAAGGCCAGTTTGGCTTGCGTCCTGAGCATCTTTTGCCTGGCCTGGGGTTGTGGCTGGATTTCATGCACGCTTGTTTGGTTGCTACCCTGTGAAAAAGAAAGCCCGCCTGGCCTGGGTTCCCTTGCACTTTAATTAGCCTGGCTGAACTCTAGACACTACAAGTAGCCTAGCCCAGGCGACCGATTTTGAACGCCTGGCCGTGCCTGGTCGTGTGGCCACGAGGCTAACATCAACATGGATGGATATTAGCATTAAATAATTGATGCATGGATTGATTGATGGGACATTGATGCTTTGCCTGGCCCAGGCATGAACCAAACGCTTCAGCACCACACAAGCCTGGCCAGGCAGAAATATTTTACATCTCATGTCCACACCAGGTAGTACCGGCCATCAAGGCATGAGGATCAGGTCACGAACCAAATTGACCAATAAAGTTTGAGAGAGATTGAGGAGCCCCGATAAGGCTGAGTGGTGCGTCAGATAGCTGAGAGGGGGAAAGAGATATTCCATCTGCTCGGTAATGCAGTGCATGTAAATTTTTTAGAAGTCAAAATTTGGAAACTTTGATCAGGTTTACGCAAATGTTATTTATATCTACAATACCAAAGATACATCATACAAAACTACATCTCATGGTGAATCTAATGGTATATGTTTGCCGTACTGGATGTAATTCTTTTTCTCCACGTACATGGTCAAACTTTGTGATGTTTGACTTTTCAATAAATCTATATGCTATGGACCAAGGAGAGTGCCTCAGTCGAGACAGATCAAGTGCGTGTGAAGGAGAATAAGTGTGCAAAAAGAGTATGTGTGTGAAAGAGAAAGTGACAACAAACGATAAATTAGAGAGAGACTATGTGTTTTTTCGTTTCTTATGCGAACATATCACGCATGCATCTCCGAGATGGAAAAGCGAGGCGAGGAGATACACAAAGATAGCTAGTGTGTGATTGTTTGCAACGGAGAGAGACACCCCTGTAGCACATGTCCAATAGAAGGTCGAGAGAGACACATGGATGGCATGGACGCATGGGGAGGAAGAGAGCGTGTGTTTGTGATAGAGAGATCCCGTCGAGATCATGAGGGGACTATATGGGTGGGAGATCGAGGGAGTGCGTGTGCGATAGAAAGATGCCCCGAGAGAAATCGAGATAGACCATGCACATGTTTGTGATGGAGACTAAGATTATCTAGTCATATACATATAGGGGGGGACTGTGTGTGTGCCTACAATTGAGTGAGAGACCATCATACTTGGCTAGCTGGGCATGAGATTGTGTGTGTGCGCGTGTGAGATGGAGAGAGAACGAGGGGGAGAGATAGAGTTTTAGATGGGCCTATCGAGTGCGAGTGAGATATGCATGTGTATATGTGACCCGGGTGGATGGAGAGTTTGAGAGAGGGGGGGGGAGAGCTCCAAGACGACATAGTGGTGCGTGAGAGAGTTACGGGCAAAGAGCCAAGGAATTTGTGTGCGTACGATGAGTGCACCCAAGATATCTAGCTTGGACTAGCTAGAGTATCATACATAGTGTGCGAGAGAGACCTATAGATGGTGTATATATGCATGCGAGCTAGAAAGACCCCCCCCCCCACACACACAAAGAGAGAGAGAGAGAGATGGAGAGAAAGGGAGAGAGACCAACAAGGTTTTTGTGTCGGATGCGTGCGACATAATTGAAGATTGTCAGCGAGAGAGAGAGAGAGCGAGCGAGAGAGAGAGAACAGGAGTCTGGGAGAGGGGGAGGTCGCGTTTTATGCATCAAAGACTGATATAAACCATGTTTTGATATAAACTTGCATTCAAATATTTAAATTGGAGAACATGTTGTCTGCAATCCACACATGAACGGATATATGTGTATATCAAACACGTTCATTAATTTGACTTTCAACATGTTCATGGAGTACTATAATACTGTACAACATGCTACTCGATTGAGGTGTTCAATTTTGGATTTAGTTCACTATTTTGACCCACTGAACAAGCTATTTCATTGAATCGAGATATTTCATTTTGGGTTTGATTCGCGTTTTTGAGTGGGGTCAACTATTTGTCATATAGTAAATCGCTAGCAATGAGCATGTAAAAACACATTACTCCTGAGCATCATCTCTCCATCTAAAAAAGAAGTGGCAAGCTAATATTTCAAAATTTGATCCGAATCGACTTTGTAAGGTAGACGTGGATGCTCGTTCTCCCAAAATTTGAACGAACCGTTAAACATCCTCTCTGCTCGGTGGAATTCGCCTGAGCAAATAAATGGGAGACGCGAAATTACCGTCCTGTGTGGAACACGCATCAATTGGCCCGTTGTACATCGAGGGTAGGTTCGTAATTTCATCCAAGCGCGCCTTCTCCTCGGACAAAATGACATGTGCTGAATAATTCATAAACCATGGTCGACAAAACACGCTCTCCTCTCCCAAAATAGCTCGTGCCCACTATTTCAAAACACACTCTCCTCGCCCGAAATCGCTCGCGCCCACTATAGTTCAAAACACGCCCTCCTTGCCCGAAATTGCTCCCGCCCACTATTTGGGGAGAAGCAAAGTTACTCTACTATCCCCGACCCTCAGTACACAGACCCAAGCTGAGATGCCTATAGGCAAGGGTAGAACTATAACTCCCCCTCACATTTCAGACAAATGCGTCCGTAAGACATGGTTCCACTCCCCTCCCAATCCCCCCGCCCCCCATTCATACCTCGTGGGCACCAAATCACCTTCTCCCCGGGAAGCTCCCTTCTCCCGAGCCGCGAAACCTCAGCCCCACCTCCATGGCGCCCCCACCGCACTAATTTCACAGCCGCCCTCCTCCATAATGCTGGAGACGCTGTCCATTTGCCGTCGTGCACTGGGCCATGTGCCTCTTACTCCGTGCTGCTGGTGCTGCCTTGATGACGGCCGCATGAACCGTACCGGAGCCGATTCACCCCCGCCGTTGTTCACGACGCCGGAGCGGTTCCAACTTCGGATCCGTCCAGAGTCCTGGCGCTGCTTCCGCGTAGCCGTCGACCGTCACGACATCGCTCTTTCCCTGCCGCCGGTCGCCACCGCAACCGCGCCGGCCTCACCGACTCGGCAGCTGGACCTGCCTACTTCACCATGCCGCTAGATAGGTTGCACCCTCATCTCAAATCACTGTATTTAGGCGTCAGTTGTCTGAATTTTTATTCTGAGCCAATCGATTCCCAATGGGAAGCAGCACCCCTCGAGGCAGTGGAGCTCCTAGGCTGCCGGTTGGCTGGTGTCTAACGTAAGGGTGCGGGGCCGCAAGTTCGCCGCGGAAGAAGTGCTTAGATGGCTATCTTTTAGAGTTGCGTGGGTTGAAGGTACTGCCACCGCCGGATCTGGATGACAGGGAGTCTTTGTGGATTGGCCCGGGGGCGGCGCAACCACGGCAGCGCGGTGGGGCGGGGAGCGGGGTTTTGGCCGGGGCCATGGACGGCGGAGGCAGGCTGCTCTGCCGTTGGTCGCTGGCTCTTCGGGGAAGATTCCGAACAGTGTCAGCCGGGAGGCACAAGACGGCCAGCCATCCGGCGTAGATCGGAAATAAAATAAAATTGTGTGACCCCAATTTAGTCTTCAGTCAACAGACGTGTGACCACTCTCATACCTTGCTGTTGATCTCTTAGTGTATTTCTTCAGATCAAAGAGATATGTCGTTCTTAACATTATGTGTTATCTGCATCTTCAGACACACCGTCTTCCGACTCACCGCAGCTGCTCCAACAAGGGAAGCATACACCATAAGGGAGCTATAGTCCCCACTCAATAGTTCCCTGCATCGAATGCGCGTGCCCGACATGGACAACCACAACAACTGCAGGGCCATCGACAAGTCATCACATGATGCTCACTCCTATGGATGGTAGCCAGATAGGTTGTACCCTCATCTTACTTGTGTGAAACATTTATGGATTTGTTATTCATCTCAGCATGGAAAATAGATCATCACATTTCACTGTATATTCATGCGGATCTCTTACGGGCCTTGTTCAGGAGTTAACGTTGTTCCATAGTTCAGCTAAGATACTTGTTCTTTAGGTAACGTTGTTCCATAGTTATCATCCATCAGCCAATGTTATCCCACAGGCTGGTGATTATAGTATTATACCACTTCTAGTATTACCTATGTTGTTCTTTAATACTTTTGTGTGTCATCTAGTTAATCTCGAGTACAAACGATACATATTCTGTAGCTTTCATCTGTGTTCTCCCTTTAGTTTATGAGACCTGTTGCTGCTAGTTAACCCCAATCCTACTATTTATGTCGTCTCCTACAGGCACTCATTACATAAATCTAACTACTAGTTGTCTTCCATGCATGTCAAATATAATTGCACACACTGATATATCCACAAGAACCTCACGGAGCAATGTAAAGGCCAATAAACTTGATGTCAATGATACCCAATGTGATGGAACATGTAAAGGCAATTCTTCAGAAGACTTGCAGAAAGATGATGAATCCTCTTCACCCCACAAGGTCCTTGCTCTAACTTGGCCTGTGATGTGGGTACAACATGCATATAATGTCCTGGAGTGTATCTACTCTGTTGCAATGCCATGTGCTTAGCATGCTGATCATGCATGTAAATATGTCATGCCTTCCTGTTTTTCAGTACCTATTCCATTCATGATAACATGTTTTCAAATTCAAGTACTGTCATTCTACTCTATCGCAATTCCATCTGCTTAATTTGGACATCATGCTTCTGAATATCTTATGCATTGTTATTCATCCGTATGTACTTCATATGTCTACCATACCATGTTTTTTACATTGAAGTGCTGTTCTAGTGCTCTGTTGCAATGCCATCTTATTTTTCCCAATCATACACGTGTATGTTGCCTTAGTTATTTCTGTACGTATTCCGCTAGCATACAGTTTTACATTCAACTAGTGTTTTTTTTGCTATGTTGTCCTGTCGTATCCCTAGCTCTTACACCATACTCCCTCTGTCCGGATTACATGTTGCCAAAATGGACAAAAAAGGATGTATGTAGAACTAAAATACGCCTAGAACCATCCATTTTTTTCCGGATGGAGGGAATACATGTCAATATGTCATGCCTTTCTATTCTTCAGTACCTATTCCATCTCTCTGCTGTCGCATGTTTTATAATTAAAGCACCATTCTTCTATACAAGGCATGCAAGGGGAAGATGATTATGTTAGAATATGAAGGGTTACAAACAAGGCCTTTGCAAAAGATCCAAACGCCAGGAGATAATAAAGCAACTCCAGTTTTTATAGATACTGCTCCAGCACAGAGAAACCCAACTCCTACTGATAATAAGCAGATTCCAGTGGCCAAAGAACTAGTCCGCTCCAGTCCAGCAAAAATATGTCAACTCAATTCTAAGAAGCGTGTGCATATCCTTGCATCATGAAATTTTATAGCATGCTGATCATATTTTCTACGTGTTTCTTACCCATCTCTCTTTTAGAAAATAAGCTTAATAGATAGAAGAATTTCTGCAATGGTATCGTTTATGAGGAAAGGTTCTTGCAGGAATTCTCTATGCTCCAATGTAGATGTAAGTACCTGTTGTATATCACTATATTTTTACATCAGTATGTATTTTGTTAATCGGCGTGAATCCAACCTTTATCTGATCTAAATTTAGTTGTAGCAAAATGTATGATTAAAGGCCACAATGTTGATTTTTGCAAGGAAAACTGCATGGTAGTTTTGCATCCTGAGCTGCATGAGTGTACTATCTCATATCAGTGGGTTTGAATACTTTGGTTCTGCAGTGGGTTTTTCAGTGTTTTTTTACTGTGTTGTCCTGTCGTATCCCTAGCTCTTACATCATAATCCATCCGCCCGGATTAAATGTCGCAGCAATGGATAAAACTGGATGTATCTAGAACTGAAATACGCCTAGACCCATCCATTTATTTCCGGATGGAGGGAATACATGTCAATATGTCATGCCTTTCTATTCTTCAATACCTATTCCATCTCTGTTGTAGCATGTTTTATAACTGAATCACCATTCTTCTATATAAGGCATGCAAGGGGAAGACGACTATGTTAGAATCTGAAGGGTTACAAACCAGATCTTTGCAAAAGATCCAAACGCCAGGAGATAATAAACCAACTCCATTTTTCATAGATACTGCTCCAGCACAGAGAAACCCAACTCCCACTGATAATAAGCAGATTCCAGTGGCCAAAGAACTAGTCCGCTCCAGTCCAGCAAAAGAATGTCAACTCCATTCTAAGAAGCGTGCGCGTATCCTCGCATCATGAAATTTTATAGCATTCTGATCGTATTTTCTACATGTTTCTTACCCATCTCTCTTTTAGAAAATAAGGTTAAATGATACAAGACTTCCTCCATTGGGATCGTATTCGAGGAAAATATCTTGCGGGAATTCTCTGTTCTCCAATGCTGATGTAAGTACCTGTTGTATATCACTATATTTTTACATCAGCATGTATTTTGTTAATCGACGTGAATCTAACCTTTATCTGATCTAAAATTAGTTGTAGCAAAATGTTAAAGGCGCTAATGTTGATTTTTGTAAGGAACACTGCCTGGTAGTTCTGCATACTGAGCTGCATGAATGTACTATCTCATATCACGCACATTATTGAATTGTAGTGCTTTTCTGGTTGCCCATTCATTCATTGTGTCAATGTTGCTTTCATATTACCTTACCTGGTTGATGATAGCTATGCCATATTGTGTTAATTTGGTGTAGGCTAGTTGCCCAAACGTTCGTTGTGTCAATGTTGCTTTCCTATTATCTGACTTGGTCAATGATAGCAATGTTAGTGTGTTAATTTTGTGCAGGCTGCTGAAGATAAGAAGACAAACTCTGAAAACAGCAAGGCAACCCCATTGTTTCTTTCCAATAAATCTAGGCCAGGTAATATGGCAATAACTCATGATTAATCTGTTTGGTTCCCGTCCTAATTTATGTTATGACGCAGTGGTCGAGACACTCTCCACTATAAATAATACAAGCCTACCAAAATCGCCATCTGAATCTGTTCAGTATCCTCTGTCTCGAATGCAAAGGAATAAATGTATGTTTGTGAACCAATTAATGGCCGAAGCAATGATGGAAATGGTGGATGAATCAGAGGTGCAGAGTCGTACGACACAACAACTGATCAATGTTTTCAGAGACAGTGTAGCAAAGCAGCAAGAACTTGCTCACATGCTTATGGGCGTCATCTGTGCTGAGGTTGCAGATTGTGACGTTGTAGATGGTTAGGTTCTGCTCATTTATTTGCACTGGCATCAATCTTTGATTGCCCATTGGATGTAATTTCCTATAATATATGCTGGATGTGCAACGTTATTCCCTGTATGCCATACCTTTGCTGATCGGTTTTGGTCCTGTGCATAATTGCTCGTCGTAATGGGCTCAAATTATCTAATTTGGCCTAAAGACATGAACGAACTTTAGTGGGCCCATTAAGTTAATGGGCCATTACTAGGCTGAAAGTTAATGGTCGGCCCTCTTACCTCCCGGGTCGTTAACAGGTCGACATCGAAGTGGGCAATAGGTGGCCCCAATTTATTTCACGGGCCGTTAACATGCCATTACTAAGTTTGGGCTACATATGGCCCAACTATACTGTAGGCCTTTAGCAGGCCGAAAGATACAGCGGGCTTGTACTGGACCATGAAGAGCATGGGCCGCTAAGAGGCCAAAAGTCAGGTCGTATTGTAAATGACCCAACTGTGTTGTGGGCCTTTAGCAGGCCGAAAGAGAAACCGGGCTGGTATTGGACCATGAAGGGCATGGGCCGTTAAAAGGCCAAAACTAAGGTCCGACTACAAATGGCTCAACTCATTTATGGTCCGTTAATAGGCCGAAAGGCACACAAGGCCGGGAATTGGCCCAAAACTTAAATGGGTCGCTAAAAGGCCAAAACTCAGGTCTGACTACAAATGGCCCAACTGATTTATGGGCCGTCAACAGGATGAAAGTGACACCGGGCCAGAAATTGGCCCAACACTTAAATGGGCTGCTAAAAGGCCGAAACTCAGGTCCGACTACAAATGGCCCATCAGATTTATGGGTCGTCAACAGGCTGAAAGACACACTAGGCCGGAAATTAGCCCAACATTTAAATGGGTCACTAAAAGGCCGAAAGATGTACATCCTAAAAATTGGCCCATCCATTAAATGGGCCGTTGACAGGCCGAAATCTCATCGGGCCAATATTGAGCCCAAATATATAGTGGCCTGTTAACGGGCTCGAACTGACGATGGGCTGCAATGGTGTCAAATCTTTAATGGGCTATTGACGGGCCGAATTGGCACATATCGTATGGGCCGTGGGCTTAAATGGACCTGACACAAGTAGGCCTTATATGGGCCGGCCTGCTAATTTTTACTAGGCTGGCCTTTTTCACCGGAATGGGCCACTGTTGGGCCGTGCCACGTGTCGACCTATCATAGGCGCCTCCTGTCCAATGAGTGGATGACATCTGTCCCAACGGTGAGGCAACACATGTTTCCTTCGGCCAATCAGAATTTTACACGTGGAAATTTCCCATTGGTCAGGGTTGTTAACGGGTTATTGGATCCAAAATCCGACCCGATAGCTTAACGGTGTTCCATTACGGTGGATGCCACGTGTCGGTCACCCTGGACGAAAGCACTTCTGTGAC
Source organism: Triticum urartu (assembly GCF_003073215.2). Taxonomy (NCBI): domain Eukaryota; kingdom Viridiplantae; phylum Streptophyta; class Magnoliopsida; order Poales; family Poaceae; genus Triticum; species Triticum urartu. The sequence continues at coordinate 78,840,095 of NC_053024.1, read as the reverse complement.
GCGCGATTTATCGTCATGGAAGTGGACACTTCCGTGATGATAATTTTGGTAATGTCATGGAACACTTCTACGACAGCACATGTATGACTATCTTGATTCTGTCATAAAATCGTCATGGATGTACATGCATGACAAAAAACACGACCTACTGTGACAAACACGTATCATCATGGAAGTGTATTTTTTTTGTAGTGAGAGTATTCAACCCAAATTTATTGATTCAACACCTGGAAACTTAATATCTGCAGCAAAGTATTTAGTAGCAAAGTAATATGATAGTAGTGGTAACGATAGCAAAAGTAATGTTTTTGGTATTTTGTAGTGATTGTAACAATAGCAACGGAAAAGTAAATAAGCGAAGAACAATATATAGAAAGCTCGTAGGCAATGGATCGGTGATAGAGAATTATGCTGGATGTGGTTCATCATGTAACAGTCATAACCTAGGGTGACATAGAACTAGCTCCAATTCATCAATGTAATGTAGGCATGTATTCCAAATATAGTCATACGTGCTTATGGAAAGAACTTGCATGACATCTTTTGTCCTACCCTCCCGTGGCAGCGGGGTCCTAGTGGAAACTAAGGGATATTAAGGTCTCCTTTTAATAGAGTACCAGACCAAAGCATTAACACATAGTGAATACATGAACTCCTCAAACTACGGTCATCACCGGAAGTGGTCCCGATTATTGTCACTTCAGGGTTGCCGGATCATAACACATAGTAGGTGACTATAGACTTGCAAGATAGGATCAAGAACTCACATATATTCATGAAAATATAATAGGTTCAGATCTGAAATCATGGCACTCGGGCCCTAGTGACAAGCATTAAGCATAGCAAAGTCATAGCAACATCAATATCAGAACATAGTGGATACTAGGGATCAAACCCTAACAAAACTAACTCGATTACATGATAAATCTCATCCAACCCATCACCGTCCAGCAAGCCTACTGAGGAAGTCTTGGATTAGGGGGTCTCCGGATGGCCGGACTATATCCTTTGGCCGGACTATTGGACTATGAAGATACAAGATTGAAGACTTCGTCCCGTGTCCGGATGACTCTCCTTGGCGTGGAAGGCAAGCTAGGAAATACGGATATGAAGGTCTCCTCCCTTTTAACCGACTCTGTGTGACCCTAGCCCCCTCCGGTGTCTATATAAACCGGAGGGTTTAGTTCGTAGGACAACATACAATCATACCATAGGCTAGCTTCTAGGGTTTAGCCTCTACGATCTCGTGGTAGATCAACTCTTGTAATACTCGTATCATCAAGAACAATCAAGCAGGACGTAGGGTATTACCTCCATCAAGAGGGCCCGAACCTGGGTAAATATCGTGTCCCCTGCTTCATGTTACCATCCGCCTTAGATGCACAGTTCGGGACCCCCTACCCGAGATCCGCCGGTTTTGACACCGACATTGGTGCTTTCATTGAGAGTTCCACTGTGTCGTCATCATAAGGGGGGATGGCTCGTCTCATTGTCAAGGACAACATCACTTCTGGGGGAGCCCTGGCTGTAGGCCAAACTCTCCGACTAGGCAGCTTTGTCATGACCGCCCGCTCGGCCGTTGCGCCGACGATGACTTCTCGGGTCATCGAAAATAGCCTCCACATAGGCTCAAAATTTCGCCGAGCAGATGGATCCAATGGAGCTCTCCTCTTTGAACGAGCTTTTGGATCGCATCGCCGCTCTGGGAGTCGCTACGGACTACGATCGGATCGGGCTTAAACCCGACCAAAGGGAGATTAACTCTCCGCCGGTCACCCATCAAATAGCGGTGGTGGAGGAGCAACGCGGCGGTTCTCCCTCTATCCTGAGGACGAACTATGTCCGGATTCCCGAGATCTCCGAGCCGGATACCCGCTCACGGGGGGACATCGCCCTAACCCTGAACCTAGAATCAGGTCGCATACCGAACCCGCGGAGCAACATCCCGGAGCCCGAACTTCGAAGATTGGAAACTCCCCTGCCCCGGGATCTCAGATTGGGTCAAGGTCTGGACTTAAATCCACCCACCCACCCAGATACAAATGATCTTTCCCACATTAGGCAAGCGCCCCAAGAGATAGTACATCACTATTGGGCCAGATTCCTCCTTGTAATGAACAAGGTTAAGGACTGTCGCGAGGAAGACGCAATTTCATTCGTTTGCAACAATTGCACGGACAAGGGAATCCTCAACGCCATAAGTCGCCGTGACATAGCACACTTCACTGACTTGGCGGCCATAGTACAGAAATATTGTACGATGGAAAGCGCCTGGAAAACCCAAACACAATTTTGGGACAATCCAGCTCTGACAAAATCCCCAGTCCGGACTAAAAGGGTGCACTCTCATAAGTCACCCGACTCAATTACAAAGAAGCAAAAGCCCACTACAGGGCGTGGAACCGTATTGGAGGGATGTCTTAACGGACCCTGCAGAATTCATAGTACGACGGACACCATACCAACACATAGCCTTAGAGCATGTTGGGTACTCCGGCAGGTGGCCAAGAGCGGTGAGGATCTCCTCATCCAAAACACCCCAGAACACCCTCCCGCGGATTACAATACAATATTAACAGTCTTCGAGACCTTCGCCTCACATAATAGGTGTAAGCGAGCACTCCGTAGCCTTGCCGAAGTCTGCCACGTAGCAGCAATAAATCCATGGAGCGACACGGCCATTACTTTCAATGCCAGTGATGAACCTAAATTCCAAATACCCCGAGCACCAGTTGCTCTGGTCCTCAATCCAATTGTGGACGGCTTTCGGCTCACTAAAGTGCTCATGGACGGCGGCAGCGGATTAAACCTCATTTATGAGGAGACTCTTCAAAAAATGGAAATAGACAGCAACCGTATTGAGCAAAGCACCACGACCTTCCGAGGAATCATACCTAGTCGGGAGGCACGTTGCGCTGGGAAAATCACACTAGATGTGGTATTCGGCACTCTGGAGAATTACAGGTCCGAAGAAATCACATTCCAAGTGGCCCCATTCAGTAGCGGATACCACACCCTTCTAGGGTGGGAGGCATTCACGATTTTTCAAGCCATACCCCATTACGGGTACATGAAGCTCAAAATGCCCGGACCCAGTGGAATCATCACTCTAACTAGTGATCCGGACATAGCACTCCGCGTCGAGAACAAAACAGCCGCACTGGCCCTCGAGGCATTATCCGAAGCCCTTGTGGCAGAGGAGTTAACCGCGCTGCGCTCCACAGTGGACAGGGACGACGTGATACTAGACAAAAGATCCAAGTCCACCTCCTTTAAACCAGCGGATGAAATAGTCAAATTCCAAGTCCATCCAACGAATCCCACAAAAACAGCGTCCATTGGGGCACAGTTAAACCCCGCTGTAGACACCGCACTACGGGAGTTCCTGCGCGAGAATTGGGACATATTTGCCTGGCATCCTTCAGACATGTCAGGAATCCCACGCAGGCTGGCCGAGCATAGGCTTAACATTCTAAAAGGATTCAGGCCGGTCAAGCAGACTCTTCAGCGCTTCTCCGAACCTAAGCGACAAGCCATGGAGAGGAGCTAGCAAAATTACTGGAGGCCGGATTCATTAGAGAAATAAAGCATCCGGACTGGCTAGCAAACCTGGTGATGGTGCCAAAGAAGGATAAATCCTGGCGCCTATGCGTCGACTTCAAGGACCTTAATAAGGCTTGCCCAAAGGATCCGTTCCCCCTCCCTCGCATCAATCAAATTATCGACGCTACCGCAGGACACGACTCATTGTGCTTCCTCGACGCATACTCTGGTTACCACCAAATTAAGATGGCGGAGTCCGACCAAGCCGCAACGGCATTTATCACTCCATACGGCCCCTTCTGTTTTAATACAGTGCCCTTCGGGCTCAAAAACGCCGGTGCAACGTATCAACGCATGATTCAAACATGTCTGGAAAAGCACATCAGCAAAACAGTGGAGGCATACGTCGATGATGTGGTCGTTAAAACCAGACACGTCGACTCCTTAATAGACGACTTGAGGCTCACGTTCGACAATCTCTGAACATACGACATTAAGCTCAATCCGGAAAAATGCGTTTTCGACGTACCCGCCAGAAAGCTCCTGGGCTTTATCGTCTCCAGCAAAGGAATTGAAGCAAATCCGGCCAAAATCCGGGCTCTGTCGCAGTTGGCTATCCCAACTGACCTCAAGCAAATCCAGAAGTTAACTGGATGTGTGGCGGCTTTAAGCCGCTTTATCTCCCGACTAGGAGAAAATGCACTCCCCCTTTATCGCCTTCTTCGGTGCACCGAACACTTCGAGTGGACGGACGCAGCCACGGCTAGACTGGAAGAAATAAAAGCCATCCTGGCCACCAACCCAATCTTGGCCGCCCCAACTGTTGGCGAACCAATGCTATTATATATAGAGGCAACTCACCAAGCTGTAAGCGTAGTGCTCGTCGTCGAACGAGAGATGGACGAACATAAATTCCCACTTCAAAAGCCGGTATATTATGTATCCACCATCCTCACTCCATGCAAATCACGGTACCCACATTATCAAAAGATAGCATACGCGGTATTCATGGCATCCCGGAAATTACGACACTACTTTCAAGAGTGTTCAATTATGGTGGCCTCCGAAGTACCACTCAACGACATAATAAACAATCGTGATGCCACGGGCCGGATTTCCAAATGGGCTATCGAGCTCCTCCCGTTCGACATAACATATAAACCACGGCGAGCCATTAAGTCCCAAGTACTGGCCGATTTCGTAGCCGAATGGACAGAAGCCGAACTCCCTAAAGAGTACGGCGCATACTCCAATTGGATCATGCACTTCAACGGCTCTAAAATGCTGGCTGGTCTGGGGGCTGGCGTCGTCCTGACATCCCCCACCGGAGATACAGTGCAATACATACTCCAAATACTATATACAGACTCCAATAACGCAGCTGAATACGAGGCCCTATTACACGGTCTCCGGATGGCAGTCTCCATGGGCATTCAACGACTGGAGGTGCGTGGGGACTCGAACCTCGCAATATCCCAAATAAATGGAGACTTCGATGCCAAGGATCCGAAAATGCCGGCATATCGCAACGCCGTCCTCAAAATGTCAGCTCGGTTCGAGGGGCTTAAATTCCACCATGTGGCTCGGGAAAACAACCAGGCGGCGGACATCCTCGCCCGTATCGGCGCTAAATGCGACCCTATCCCACCGAACATCTTCCTGGAAAAACTGTTTAAACCATCCGTGGTATGGGAAGGGGACACCGACAACAATAGTCCAGACCCGGCCACAACCCTAGATACCGAACACTCTGACACAATTGGAGGCTCTGCCATCGAAATAACACCTTCAGCCCACGTGATAATGGCCGTCATCGCCCTGTGGACAGAACCATTCCTGGCCTACCTAACCAGGCAGGAACTACCCGAGGAACAAAATGAGGCACGCTGCATAGTGCGGCCATCTAAAGCCTACAAGGTCCACGAGGGAGAGCTTTATAAGAAAAGCACTACCGGAGTCCTTCAAAGGTGCATCTCCGAAGAGGAAGGGCGGAAGCTTTTGGCAGAAATCCATGCCGGACTCGGTGGTCATCACGCTGCAGCCCTGGCCCTTGTAATCAAGGCCTTCCGTACAGGTTTTTATTGGTCGACGGCCCGGGCAGATGCGCAACATCTGGTCCAGCATTGCGTCGATTGCCAGCTATTTGCAAACCAAAGCCATATGCCGCCTACCGCTCTCCAAACAATCCCCATTACTTGGCCCTTTGCGTTCTGGGGGCTTGATATGGTCGGACCCCTTAAAGGGGGAACCCATAATAAAAAATACTTATTGGTCATGGTGGATAAATTCACCAAATGGATAGAAGCCAAACCTGTCAAAACGGCTGAATCCAGACCGGTGATAGACTTCATATCCGGGGTCGTACACCGTTATGGCGTCCCCCATAGCATCATCGCTGACAACGGCACGAACATTACAGCCGACGTGGTGAAACTTTGGTGCAGCAACATGGGCATAAAGCTCGATTATGCTTCTGTCTATCACCCACAAACTAACGGTCAAGTCGAGCGAGCGAATGGCCTTATCATGAGTGGCATTAAACCTAGATTAGTGCGGTCCTTAAAGGAGTCAAACACGCACTGGGTAGAGGAGCTCGACTCCGTACTATGGGTGCTGCGGACCATGCCGAATCGCACTACCGGATACACACCGTTCTTCATGGTGTACGGCGTAGAGGCGGTCCTGCCTTGCGACATAATTCATGATTTACCTTGAGTGCGCATGTACGAAGAAAAAGAGGCCGAGCTTGATCGGCAGGACAGTTTGGACGCCCTGGAGGAGGAGCGCGATGTGGCAAAGGCCCGTTCCGCATTCTATCAGCAACAGGCTCGAAGGTATCAAAGCAGAGAAGTACGGGCCAAAACCTATAACGTTGGCGAACTAGTTCTACGCCTGCCGGAGAAGAAAAAGAACAAGCTCAAGCCCAAATAGGAGGGTCCCTTCATTATTGATCAGGTTCTGACCGGTGGAGCATACCGTCTGCGGGATGCATCGGATAATCGACTCGAGCTAAACCCATGAAATGCAGCCAAACTCCGAAGATTCTACGCCTAGCGCCAGACTCTATGTTCGTCTCCTCACCTCCGTCAATTTTTTCATATCTGTCTTTTCTCTCTTTCTCCCTTTTTACTCTCTTCAAGTCCCTTAAAGGCTATACTTGTGTCCTGGGTTACACAATCTTGATGCGCTAATCGCGCTCATTATACCTGGGGGCTTCTTATACAGAAGCTTAATCTAACTATTTTCCTGGGCTTTACGTCCCATACATGTGTTATTCTTCCGCATGTACCTTTTTCGCCATTATATGCATCGATATGACTTAAGTTTTGGCCAAGCTGGGTTGCCTGGCTCTTGTATTTATGCCCTACGTTCCCGTTAATTCGGCTAGGGCATAAGGGGAGCACCTCTGCGATTGTTACTGCCGGGTCAGCCGGATGTGTACCTCAGACCGAGTGAAGCCGAAAGCTAGCGTTCTTAAGGGAATATTCGGTCGATGAATAAAAGATGACTTTTATCTAATTTGAAACATGCCCCCGGATGTTTATATCCTGCGTCTCTTTTCGCAGTTCGGACATGCACATTAGGGCATGCGTACCAAGGGAAAGGAACCCTTAACGGAACTATTCTCCCTGGAAGATGTTTCTTACTACCCATGTAATATAACATAACTAGTTGGGTACTTGTCTGTTCAAGCACTTATGACCCCTACGCCTGGTCTCCATGCATGCCCCGGTTTTTACATAACCGAGCGGGTATTCGGATACACTCCGGAGGTCGAAGCAAAAAGGTCCGCCATGACAAATGATTTACAAACCGGCTAGGGACATTACATATGTCACTTGAATTACACAGTCGCTAAGACTGATTCAATTCTTCTTCTATACCATCCAACAGGCTGTCTAGCCTACAATCCTGTTGGGAATACTTTGCGGCTAATTCTACTTGATCACACACTAAACTGACGGGGATCTCTTTCCCATCGGGTCCCACAGGTCCGACCTCGGCCATGTGGTTTGGGTCCGCTTTGGTATATCATGTCTTCACCATAGCCCAAGCTTCCCTTGCACCTTGTCGGCAGGCTGATATCCTCGATAACCCGAAGCGCCGCCGCACTCCCTTGAGCTTCACTATAAGCTCCCCCATGCCTCCTGGCGGGGACGCGGATGGCCACAAGGCTTGGGCAATACCCTGCATCACCTGCCGAACTTGCTCGTGCAGTTGTGAGAGCTCTGGTAGAAGATCACCCGAAGACCCGGGCATCTCCTCCGCGGGACGACCCGTCAGCATACCTGCAGACATAACACTGTTAGCCGACTTCTTCGCTGAAATCCTTTAAAAGTTCGTTCAAGCACTTACTAAAAATGCCGTGCCGAAGCCATTTATTCTCCTTCACGAAGTCCGCAAGCTGGGCTCAGACATCTTTCAGTTCCACGCCCAACCGGATATTGGCGTTTTGGAGATCATTTTTCTCCTGCCTGACTCGCATCAGCACGTTCTCGCCAGCATTTCACTGTCGATCATCACGTGCTGCATCGACCTCCATGGCCTCCGGATTCATTCCGGGGCCACCTGCAACATCTATTGTTAGGTTTGCATACATGCCGCATACTACCTGGTACCCGTATTCTTTGCAATGGATACAAGTGTTACCAGAGGGACCCTTCTCAGACTCCTTCAACGCGGCAACAGCAGCCCCTAGCTGGGCCTTGCACTCGGCCAGCTCTTGAGACAATTGGGAATTCTTCTCTATAAGAACCTGCACAAATAATGATCCTTAAATCAGTTGCGTCAACTTTTTCAAGTCTCAGGGGCTACTGATGCATATAATCGTCAGATTTTCTTACCCGTATATCCCTTACATACTGGTCCGTGGCTCTGGCTAGACCATTATGAGCAACACGGATGTACGCGTCTTCGGAATTGAAGGCATCAAATGCCTCTGGTGAGAAACAAGCGTCACGGAGTTTGGCCCAGCGACGCCTGTGATTCATGGCGCTCTCCACTTCGGAATTTGTAGCGGATAGTCTGTCCGCATCCTCTGTAGGAGGATCATCTGGCGTCTGCCCCGTGTTAGCTTCCGCCTCCATGTCTGGCCCTGGAGCCCGACTGGTCGAGGCGTGATTGGCAGCCTCTCCGGATATAGTCCGGTGAGCGTTTTTTCTGCTAAGAAACATGGACGTCATTATATTTTAAGAAAGACGACAACCACGGAGTGAGGTTTTGCGTCATACCTCTGCGCTAGCGTCTCCGTCCTGACCGCCTTCCTTTTTGGCCTACCCGACTTCGGTGCCTCTTGTTGGCGAGTTGCTGCGGGTTTGGCACGGCGTCCCGAATGCCTTCCCTGTAAAACACCATATGTGTATGGTAGGTGAAGTGCATAAAAGGGGATCCTTTTTGGGAGTTGGGACTTTGGTTTTTCTTACGTGCGACGCAGGGAGTAGTCCGGGATAGTCGGCCGTTATGGCCACCATGGCATCATCACAGCTCAATTGATAGAATTGCCTATCCATCAGCTCCACGAATATGTCCGGATCCTCTTCGAGTCTGGGATCGAGGGCCCGGCCAGGGTCCTCTAGTTTTGGAGGTGGGCTGTTGACCTCCCTTACAGCTTTTCGCAGTTCCTGCCGTGAAATGGCAAGGTGAGTACCTACGACGAAGAATGCGGGAAGGATGGGAGTAAAGATGTACAACTCACCCAGCTTGGAGGGTTGTACATGGAGAATCCATCCCGTGGCTTGATACGGATGAACTCCTCTTCCTCTCCGTTGAACAACTTGGACAGAATTTTTGCTAAATCAGCAGCGGAGTCCGGTCCCTTACGCCCGCAACGGGTGGCATCATCTTCCCCGTTAAAACACCATAGGGGGTGCCCTCGATATTGAAGTGGCTGCACTCCCCGCATTATGCATATTGACATAACCTCGATTATTGCCAGTCCTAATTGAGCCAGCGCTTTATTCCGGTTCATCAGGTAAAGGACTTCTCCGTTGTCTTCCTCCCGGGGGCTCCGTGGGCGCCAGCTTCGGAGTTTCTTCAGAGGAGCATTGTTGAACTCAGGAAGGCCCCGCCGAACAGGGTCTGGAAGGGGGACGTCCTCCATGTAAAACCACTCCGAAGGCCAGTCTTCGGACGTCTTCTTCGGAGTACCGGACAGATATCCGGTCTCGGCGATGCACCATATTTTGGCTCCGCCCACCTGATAGAGTGACCCCTTCTGTGTGCGGGGCACAAGGCAAAATAACCTTTTCCACAGATCGAAATGAGCCTCGCAGCCCAGAAATAGCTCACAAAGGGCAACATAACCAACGATGTGTAATATGGAAGCAGGGGTGAAATTATGCAGTTGGAGGCCAGAAAACTCCAGGAGCCCGTGGAGGAATGGATGAATTGGAAATCTGAGTCCCCTTAGTAAGTAAGGGACAAGGCATACCCGCTCCCCCTTGGAGGGACTGGGGAAGCTCTCCGCTTGCTCCCCATCATTATAGGTGGCGAGCCCGGCTCGGACGGGGACCATATACACTGGAGGGAGAAATCCCTGGGTCTGCAACTCTACTAATCAGTTGTGCGGGACTGAACACTTCTCCCAATCACCGGGCTTAGGGCTATGGGAGCAAGAGGAGGAGCTGCGGTGGCCGGCCATGATGGAATGGATTTTTCCGAGCACCTTCCGATGGATTTTCACCGTGGGAGGATGGTGTGGATTGGATCTAAGAATCCCCATCCCTTTAATAGACGATTTATTTACCTGGATAGGGGGGCGAATGTAAAAACGCCCTGGCTCCTCGCATTCGCTCGACGCGTGGAAGATCGCCCTTATTGGGCGCAGAACCCAAGAAGTCCAACATTTATGGGAGCCGGACACTACTTAGCAGATATTCAGGATTTGGAGAAGAACCCGCCTTGCAATGCAGAAGACAATACAACGCGTCGGACTCATCGCCATTGAAGCCTGGTTCAGGGGCTACTGAGGGAGTCCTAGATTAGGGGGTCTCCGGACAGCCGGACTATATCCTTTGGCCGGACTATTGGACTATGAAGATACAAGATTGAAGACTTCATCCCGTGTCCGAATGGGACTCTCCTTCATCCCGTATCACTCAGTCATAGGTTCTATAAAGTATGCTATGTTGTTTACCAGTCCTACTGTATACCTTAGCATGATTCTGGCAAGGGAGTACTGTCAGAGTAATTGGACACGGATACCCCGAAGACAGCAAGATGATATTTCAAGACATCGGGGCTGGCAAAGCCCCTCAGTCCGACTGCCGGCTACCGATTACACCAACCTGCTGGCTGCCAACTGCGCCAACCTGCCGGCTGCCGACTGCGCCAACCAGCCGGCTGCCGACTGCTCTGCCCAGCCGGCTACCGACTGCGCCAACCAGCCGGCTGCAGCCCGAAGCGACATCGACAAGACACCGATGAGACAATTGTACTCGAGCACTATTCACGTGTCATCTCAGCCATCATGTATAGTGTCACTTGTCCCCTGGCACTATTTATGAAGTGACCCAGGGGACAAGGATGACACCCACCATGCCTAGCCCACGCCACTACCTAGCTTAGGTAGTAAGCTACCACCTTGCCTATATAAGGCACGCATCCATCAATCCATCCAGGGACACACACACACACTCACGGCCACAAGCCATGGCCATACATGGCCGGCCACTAGCATGCCTCGAATAGGCATATACCAGATCAGATGCACTGGTCACTGATCCCAGATACAGCTCTAGGAGCACTTTGTACTGCCCGATGTACACCCCAGATAGATACACTCAGACATGCAGCAGTAGGAGTATTATCTCTACGGAGAGCTCCGAAGCTGTGTAAACCACCGCGTGCTACTCGCATACCCGCTCCCGGGCCTATCAATAGCAGTCTTACCCACACACTAAGCCCTTGTGGCATCTGTCGACTCGCAAGCCCCCCGTGAGAAATACCACGACAGTTGGCGCCCACCTTGGGGCGGTACTACTGCTACGCTACCACGCTGCTGCTGGTTTCGCTGTCCGGGCGGGACCCCTTTTTCTTCATCGCCTCCGCCGCGGCGTCGCGCCGTCTCTCCGGTAGCGCTCGGGGGCTCGACATCAACCCGCCCCCGGAGCGGCCGCGAGGGGTGGCGTGTCCTCCCGTCGGCCTCTTCGTCTTCACCACCGCGGCGTCGCGCCGCCTCTCCGATAGCGGTCGGGGGCTCGACATCGACATGCCCCCGGAATGGCCGTGAGGGGCGGCGTGACCTCACCATCGGCCTTGCCTCCTTCATCACCACCGTTGCGACGCTGGCCGTCCGTCCGCGCGCGCGTCCGCGTTCGGGGCCTCGTTTTGGTCGGCGGTGTCCATCCGCGCGCCGCTCGCGCCGCTTCCTCCGTGTTGCGCCTTGCTCCGGCCGCCGCGCCCATTCGCTCCTCCACATACCATCTTTGCAAGCTAGCTAGATATGAGTCAAACAATGGTCAAAGCATTGCCCGTACCCAAGCCAGATAATCACCGTATAATCCCTGGTCAATGGCCGTATAATGGTCATGCGCCAAGCCTCCTATGCAGCTCGCCTGACTTCACCTGTTGACTGCGGGCGACCTCTGCGCCCGCTCGTTGCCAGCGCACGAGCCGCCGGCCTCCCGGTCTGCTGCCGCTTCCCAGTCCGCATCCACGTTGCCTCGGCCGCCCGCACTGCTCCGACTGCTCGTGCCGGCTATCTCAGCCTGCTCCGCGCGTGGCCGGCTGCTCTGTTCCGCCTGCCGTTTCCACCTCCTTCGCCCGTGGCCGGCTGCTGCTCCGCCTGCGCGCCCCATCCCGGGCCGTCTGCCGACTCCCCGTTAGCTGGCCACGCTGCCTCGCGCTGCTTCGGCCTCGCACCGCCGACTGCCGCCTCGTGCCTGGCCCCGCTCCTCCGCCTGGCCAACGCCGCGCCTGCACCTTTGCGCCGCCTCCATCTCGCGCGCACGGCCCCCGTTTCGCTGCTCCGAGTACCCGCTCCTCCGTGCCATCTCGCCGCCTGGTGTAGGCCGGGTCCCGCGCGTCCGGGCCGGCTGCTGCGTGCTCGGGCCTGTGCCTCCGCGCCGTCCGACTCCACGCACCGCGCTGGGTCCGGCTGCGCCCGCGCCTCGCTCCGACTCCACCCTGCTCTAGCCGCGTCCGGCCTCCATTTGCTCCCGGTCCGGCCTCTGCTCCCGCCGGCTTGCCGCTCCAGCCGGCTGCCGACTTCGGGCGCCGGGTCCACCTCCTCCCGCGCCCGTCCGGCTGTCAAGTCCCCGTTGCCGGCTCGTCGCTCCGGCTGCCTGCGCCACCACCCGGACGGCCCGGTCATCTCCAGCTCTGCCTGCTTCCCCGCGCGTGCATCCGGCTTGCGCCGTTCTGCGCGTGCCGGCTCGCGCCGACTCCGTGGGGGACGAGCTCGCCTCGCCGGCTTGCTGCTCCGGCCGACTAACGTGCTCTGGGAAGCCACGCGCACCCTCACCGGCTCCCCGCGCCTTGAGTGCCTTTGGCCGGCTGCCTCTGCTGGAGAAAGAAAAAGGGGCCGGCTGGAAACAAAAAGAAAGAGAAAGAGAAGTCAGAGGCCGGCTGCTGGGAAGAGTCGGACGCCTGCTGCTGGGTCAGCAAAGTGTGCCGACTGGCAAAAAAAACGTTCGTCTATCCGTCCTCCTGCTTCGCCACTCAGACGGCTAGACGCGACCCGGCCTACCTACCAGCTTCAACATCTGGTCGGAAAGAGCGCCGGCTCGGCCGCGTCCCGCTCGCTCCCTGCCGGTCAAGCCCGACCGGCCGGAACCTCCTCGAGCGCCCGAATCTCGGGCGATACATCCAGCGGGTGCGCTGACGCGCCCCCACGAGGAAGAAGACAAAGTAGTCGTCGGGAGATCCGGCCCGACTGCTCAGCAGTTGGCCCGAATCTCGGGGGCTACACCCAGCGGGTGCGCTGACGCGCCCTCGCGAAGAAAGAGAAGACAAAGTAGTTGCCGGGAGATCCGGCCCGACTGCTCAGCAGTCGGCCCGAATCTCGGGGGCTACACCAAGCGGGTGCGCTGACGCGCCCCCGTGAAGAAGAAGACAAAGTAGTTGCCGGAAGATCCGGCCCGACTGCTCAGCAGTTGGCCCGAATCTCAGGGGCTACACCCAGTGGGTGCGCTGGCGCGCCCCCACGGAAGATTACAAATATGAGAAGAATTTTGTCCGGCTCCGAACAGCCGGCAGAAGAGAAAAAGAAGAAGATAGGACGTTGCAAGACGCCTCGCCGCCTGGCCGGTCGAGCCTGACCGGCCAGAACCCCCCTTCAAGCACCCGGGGGCTGCACCCAGCGGGTGCGCCGACGCGCTCTGCGAGCGCCGAGTCGCGCCGGCTGTCTTCACGACCGCGACTACATGAAAATCAATGTGAGCTCCTCACCCGCATATTTTTTGCACCACGCAAGCATGGATAACCACGAGCGATGCTCGGGGGCTGTCTCCGCGTTTTATTACAGTAGCATCACTGTTCGCCCCGGCGCCAGCCAGAGTTGGCCCGGGGGCTGGCCGCTTGGCCTGAGGCATTAGTTCTCGCAGACGGCTTAGTACCGTGCGCGGTACCAAAGGCCCACTCTTAGTCACAGACCGCAGAGCGGCTGTCCGACTAGCGAGAGTGAGCGCTGGAGGTCACCCACGCGAAAAACGTCCGGGAAGAAAAACGGATCAGGCGACCCGGTCGTTTCCTTTACAAGTATCTACTCGGTTGAATCTGCTCCTAGACTCTGAGTACTGTACACTCCACTTCGCGGCCCACTCTCAGCCACAGACCGCAGAGCGGCTGTCCGGCAAGCAAGAGCACAAGCCAAAGAGTGGAGGGAACACGAAAAAGATTGAAGGGGGCTCGGACGAAGCCGAGTCGGCACCCTCCGCATAAAACTTGCAATACTAAAAGCAAGCATACGATATATTTGCGTGGACTAACTTTGTCCTTTTTTATGATCATTTCCATGAACATTTGCTAAAAAACCTCCGCCCAACTTTGCCAAGTTGCCCGGAGGCTTGGGGGCTACTGTCGGAGTAATTGGACACGGATACCCCGAAGACGGCAAGATGATATGTCAAGACATCGGGGCTGGCAAAGCCCCTCAGTCCAACTGCCGGCTACCGATTACACCAACCTGCCGGCTGCCAACTGCGCCAACCTACCGGCTGCCGACTGCGCCAACCAGCCGGCTGCCGACTGCTCTGCCCAGCCGGCTGCCGACTGCGCCAACCAGCCGGCTGCCGGCTGCAGCCCGAAGCGACATCGACAAGACACCGACGAGACAATTGTACCCGAGCACTATTCACGTGTCATCTCAGCCATCATGTATAGTGTCACTTGTCCCCTGGCACTATTTATGAAGTGACCCAGGGGACAAGGATGACACCCACCATGCCTAGCCCACGCCACTACCTAGCTTAGGTAGTAAGCTACCACCATGCCTATATAAGGCACGCATCCATCATTCCATCCAGGGACACACACACACACTCACGGCCACAAGCCATGGCCATACATGGCCGGCCACTAGCATGCCTCGAATAGGCATATACCAGATCAGATGCACTGGTCACTGATCCCAGATACAGCTCCAGGAGCACTTTGTACTGCCCGATGTACACCCCAGATAGATACACTCAGACATGCAGCAGTAGGAGTATTATCTCTATGGAGAGCTCCGAAGCTGGGTAAACCACCGCGTGCTACTCGCATACCCGCTCCCGGGCCTATCAGCAGCAGTCTTACCCACACACTAAGCCCTTGTGGCATCTGTCGACTCGCAAGCCCCCCGTGAGAAATACCACGACAAGTACAATAGTGATCTAGGAGAAGATCACTGGACAACGGTCAAAATTATCCTTAGAGGACTAAGGAAATATTTCTCGGTTATGGAGGTGATAAAAGAGTTTGTCGTAAAGAGTTACGTCGATGCAGGCTTTTTACATCGATCTAGATGACTCTAAGTCTCGATCTGGATACATATTGAAAGTGGGAGCAATTAGCTAGAGTAGCTCCGTACAGAGCATTGTAGACATAGAAATTTGCGAGATACATACGGATCTGAATGTTGCAGACCCGTAGACTAAGCTTCCCTCACAAGCAAAACATGATCACTCTTTGGGTGTTAATCACATAGCAATGTGAACTAGAATATTGACTCTAGTAAACCCTTTGGATATTAGTCACATTGAGATGTGAACTAATCACATAAGGATGTGAACTAGATTATTGACTCTAGTGCAAGTGGGAGACTGAAGGAAATATGCCCTAGAGGCAATAATAAAGTTTTTATTTATATTTCCTTATATCATGATAAATGTTTATTATTCATGCTAGAATTGTATTGACCGGAAACTTAGTACATGTGTGAATACATAGACAAACAAAGTGTCACTAGTATGCCTCTACTTAACTAGCTCGGTGAATCAAAGATGGTTAAGTTTCCTAGCCATAGACATGAGTTGTCATTTGATTAACGGGATCACATCATTAGAGAATGATGCGATTGACTTGACCCATCCATTAGCTTAGCATGATGATCGTTTAGTTTGTTGCTATTGCTTTCTTCATGACTTATACATGTTCCTATGACTATGATATTATGCAACTCCCGAGTACCGCAGAACACTTTGTGTGCTACCAAACGTCACAACGTAACTGGGTGATTATAAAGGTGCTCTACAGGTGTCTCCGATGGTACTTGTTGAGTTGGCATAGATCGAGATTAGGATTTGTCACTCCGATTGTCGGAGAGGTATCTCTGGGCCCTCTCGGTAATGCACATCACTATAAGCCTTGCAAGCATTGTGACTAATGAGTTAGTTGCGGGATGATGCATTACAGAACGAGTAAAGAGACTTACCGGTAACGAGATTGAACTAGGTATGAGGATACCGACGATCGAATCTCGGGCAAGTAACATACCAATGACAAAGGGAACAACGTATGTTGTTATGCGGTTTGACCGATAAAGATCTTCGTGAAATATGGAGGAACCAATATGAGCATCCAGGTTCTGCTATTGGTTATTGACCAGATATGAGTCTAGGTCATGTCTGCATAGTTCTTGAACCCGTAGGGCCCGCATGCTTAACGTTCGGTGATGATCGGTATTATGAGTTTATGTGTTTTGATGTACCGAAGGTAGTTCGGAGTCCCGGATGAGATCGGGGACATGACGAGGAGTCTAGGAAGTGGATTCCTCCTCTCCTTGGGGCGCACCAAGGCTGGCCGGCCTCCCCCTTGCTCCTTTATATACGAGGGAGGGGGCACCCTAAGACACACAAGTTGATTGTTCCAAGCTATGTGCGGTGCCCCCCACCATAGTCCACCTCGATTATATCATAGCGGTGCTTAGGCGAAGCCCTGCGTCGGTAGCAACATCATCACTGTCATCATGCCCTCGTGCTAACGGAACTCTCCTGTGAAGCTCTGCTGGATCGGAGTTCTTGGGACGTCATCGAATTGAACATGTGCTGAACTCGGAGGTGCCGTCCGTTCGGTACCTTGATCGGTCGGATCATGAAGACGTACGACTATATCAACCGCGCTTCCTCTTATGGTCTACTAGGATACGTGGACAATACTCACCTCTCTTGTTGCTATGCATCACCATGATCTTACGTGTGCGTAGGAAATTTTTGAAATTACTACGTTCCCCAACAAGCGCTCCAGAACTTCTCTGAACCCAATCCTGCTTGCTGTGAGGGGCTTGAGGCGCAGCCGTTACTGTGCTGCCGTAGCAGCAGTGGAGGCGACAACTTGAGGCGAGGCCACGCCTTCAACAGCAGGCAGCATCTCGAACAACAACCAAGTAAAGCTAGCTTGATCCATCCGCACTTCAAAGCTAGCTAACAGTGCGTCGGTCAATTTAGTTGACCGATTCTGGCTAGCCACAAAATTCCTTTACATGTGCACAACACAAACAACAGCCCGACGGCGGGTCAAGGAGACGTCGGCATGTGTCATGGCCGTTGTCCACAACGGCGACGCCGGCTCAAAGCACGGCAGCAGGGACAGCGGCTCAGTGACTCCAGCAAGTGGAGACAAGTGTTGCTGACGCTGACTGTATGTACTCATTAATGCAAAGGTTGCCCAGGAACCGATCGAATTGAACAACGATACGGACAACCAAAAACCATTGGAGACAAGTGTTGCTAACGAGGATGATTATGTCGATCTCGAATCCGGGCGACTCAAATCTTTAAACGCAGGCCGGAAATTTCCAAACATCTAGTAGATACGATCAACCACATCTAGTAGACACACGAGCCGTCCAGTACGGCGATGGAACCGTCGAAAATCTGGTTGATGAAGATTGGACTGAATTCGGCGCCTAAAGTCCCAAGGTTGTCCATAACGGGTTATCATGCATGATTTTTTCCGTGCCAGTTCTTCTTCGTCTGACCAACCGCGAGCCTCTCGATCCCTGATAGAGATCCCTTCAAGAACTCAACACCACCGTGCGCATGCCCCACGGTGGGCGCCAACCAAGGTAGTTAGAATCCCGACTCGACTCCTAGAATCCTATGACTTCACGACCCTATGGAAGCATGTCGATCCAAGTCCCACTAGGAATCCATATCAGGTAGAATCCATGTTGAGTCGCGATCCAAATCATAGAATCCTGTAGAAAATTGTAGAATCCCGATTATGCTATGGACTATGTCGGATTCTACTAATTTATCTAAGTCATATGTTTAGTTGTAGCACAATCATATGCCACTATCTAAATCCTTTTTCACATGCCTCATGGACCTTTATTCCCCTCTCAATCCCAAACGCTCAGCCACTGACACCTTTGATCTTGCTCTATGAAACACTAGCTCGAAACTGAGGATCACTCTTGTCGACGGATGGCATTGGTGTGAGAAGGAGGATGCATCAAGATGGATTGGAGAAGGAGAGGAAGACCCTTCAAGGTTCAGCACTACAGATCAGCTATATAAGTGATTGGCTATTCACATACTCTAACAAACCTCCTAAGTAAATTTCGTACATTGATGATTTAAATGTTCTACATATTTCCTCGCATATATGTTCCATACATGCAAGCTAGGATTGAAGTGTATGTTTTTTGCTCTATATTTAGTGTTAATGTCTATAAAACCCATATAAATTTCCGGCTTGGATAGAAAATATATTATTTGAGTAAATGTAGCAGAATCCTCGATTCCACGACTCGATACTACAACTCGATTCTGTCTAAGGAAAATCGATCTGGCTCTGAATCCCAACTATGACTACCTTGGTGCCAACTGTCGTGGAATTGTCACGGCAGATGTCCTAATGTGAGGACTTAGTCGTGAGGCCAACACATCTATGTGGTAGCTTGAACGGGGTTGGTAGGAATCGAGAGACGCGAGGTTTTACCCAGGTTCAGCCCCTCACTGTGGAGGTAAAAGCCTACATCCTGCTTCATTGATATTGATGATCATCACGATTACAGGGGTGCTCTATCTCAAGAGCTATCGACTTGTCCATCTATCTAGACTTATGAAACTTGTGGAACCTGTCCACCTTGGGGAGCCCTACCCCTCCTTATATATGTTGAAGGGGCGGCTTACATGACTAGTCCAATTAGGATTAGGATTATTCTATTACAAGTGGAGTCCTAGTCTTGCTTCCTTTGTAAGGGAATATTCCTTATGCTTTCCTCTTAAACCGGTGCTACCTCTTGAGCACTGCGTTGGTTTTCCACGAAGAGGAAGGGATGATGCAGCAAAGTAGCGCAAGTATTTCCCTCAGTTTTTGAGAACCAAGGTATCAATCCAGTAGGAGGCTACGCGCGAGTCCCTCGTACCTGCACAAAACAAATAAATCCTCGTAACCAACGCAAATAGGGGTTGTCAATCCCTATAAGGCCACTTACGAGAGTGAGATCTGATAGATATGATAAGATAAGATTTTTGGTATTTTTATGATAAAAGATGCAAAGTAAAATAAAGGCAAAGTAAATAGCAAAGGAAATAACTAAGTAGTAGGAGATCAATATGATAAAGATAGACCCGGGGGCCATAGGTTTCACTAGTGGATTCTCTCGAGAGCATAAGTATTCTACGGTGGGTGAACAAATTACTGTTGAGCAATTGACAGAATTGAGCATAGTTATGAGAATATCTAGGTATGATCATGTATATAGGCATCACGTCCGAGACAAGTAGACCGACTCTTGCCTACATCTACTACTATTGCTCCACTCATCGACCACTATACAACATGCATCTAGAGTATTAAGTTAAAAACAGAGTAACACCTTAAGCAAGATGACATGATGTAGAGGGATAGACTCATGCAATATGAAGAAAACCCATCTTGTTATCCTCGATGGCAACAATACAATACGTGCCTTGCTGCCCCTACTGTCACTGGGAAAGGACACCGCAAGATTGAACCCAAAGCTAAGCACTTCTCCCACTGCAAGAAAGATCAATCTAGTAGGCCAAACCAAACTGATAATTCGAAGAGACTTGCAAAGATAACCAAATAAAAATGGCATTAGTTCTCGTGAGCGCTAAGGTTTCTGTTTTTTACAGCAAGTTCAACAAGACTTTCCCCAAGTGTTCCCAACGGTTCTACTTGGCACAAAAACTAATTAAACGCAAAAAACACAACCAAAATAGAGGCTAGATAAATTAGTTATTACTAAATAGGAGAAAAAAGCAAGGAATAAAAATAAAATTGGGTTGCCTCCCAACAAGCGCTATCATTTAACGCCCCTAGCCAGGCATAACAAGCAAGAATAGATCTAGATATTGCCATCTTTAGTAGGCAATTCTTCAATGAGGCATATACCATATTTAGGAATTTCTTTGTTTTTTATTAATTATCAAACTTTTAGGCACAAGATCTAAAATTCATTTGTAACAAATGGTTCCTTAATGATAGCAAAAAGATTGGGATGAATACTTATAGATTTGAGATCCGCATTTTCCTTACTAGATGATTCACCCTTATTTTTAGGAATGTAC
Organism: Triticum urartu; assembly: GCF_003073215.2. Taxonomy (NCBI): domain Eukaryota; kingdom Viridiplantae; phylum Streptophyta; class Magnoliopsida; order Poales; family Poaceae; genus Triticum; species Triticum urartu. The sequence goes on along the minus strand of NC_053024.1, from coordinate 78,819,591 downwards.
ATAAGCTTGGAAACTTTAGTGGAAGGACTTGGAGTATTCTTTACGGAACAAAAAAGCGATTCCCAAGTTGGTAATAATATTCTCAAGTTTATCGATCCTAACGGAATCGTGATTTATTTTCTCATTAACTATTGGTTCCTTTTCTTTAATATCTTTCAAAGTAACTCTTACTTTAGATCCATATTGAGAGATTCGGTTGTGGATCTTTTTATCCAAACTTTCAATTAATTCTACGGTAGCAACCTTATTTTCAATAATTTCAAGCTTTTGCATTACATGCTCCAAAGTTAATATAGTTCCATTAACCAAGAGAGGGGGTGAGCCAAATAAATCTAACATAGCATTATAAGAACCAAAAGTATGGCTACCCAAAAAGTTCCCTCCGGTAATAGTATCAAGAACATAACGGTGCTAAGGAGTAATGCCAACATAAAAATTGTGAAGGAGAACGGAAGTAGATTGCTTCCTAGTAGATCTATTTTGAGCATTACAAATTATATACCAAGCATCTTTTAGATTTTCTCCCTCCCTTTGCTTAAAATTTAGAATTTCATTTTCGGGAGACAACGGAGAAGATAAGGGACTAGCCATAACGACAAGCAAACAAACTAACACACAAGCCAACAGAAAGCAAGCAGGCAAAAAGAGGCAAATAGAGAAAAAGAGGGAGGATAGAGAGAGAGGGCGAATAAAACGGCAAGGGTGAAGTGGGGGAGAGGAAAACGAGAGGCAAATGGCAAATAATGTAATGTGGGAGATAAGGGTATGTGATGGGTACTTGGTATATTGACTTTTGCGTAGACCTCCCCGGCAACGGCGCCAAAAATCCTTCTTGCTTCCTCTTGAGCACTGCGTTGGTTTTCCCCGAAGAGGATGGGATGATGCAGCAAAGTAGCGTAAGTATTTCCCTCAGTTTCTGAGAACCAAGGTATCAATCCAGTAGGAGGCTACGCGCGAGTCCCTCGTACGTGCACAAAACAAATAAATCCTCGCAACCAACGCAAATAGGGGTTGTCAATCCCTACAAGGCCACTTACGAGAGTGAAATCTGATAGATATGATAAGATAATATTTTTGGTATTTTTATGATAAAATATGCAAAGTAAAATAAAGGCAAATTAAATAGCAAAAGAAATAACTAAGTAGTAGGAGATCAATATGATAAAGATAGACCCGGGGGCCATAGGTTTCACTAGTGGCTTCTCTCGAGAGCATAAGTATTCTACGGTGGGTGAACAAATTACTGTTGAGCAATTGACAGAATTGAGCATAGTTATGAGAATATCTAGGTATGATCATGTATATAGGCATCATGTCTGAGACAAGTAGACCGACTCCTGCCTGCATCTACTACTATTACTCCACTGATTGACCGCTATCCAGCATGCATCTAGAGTATTAAGTTAAAAACAGAGTAACGCCTTAAGCAAGATGACATGATGTAGAGGGATAGACTCATGCAATATGAAGAAAACCCCAGCTTGTCATCCTCGATGGCAACGATACAATACGTGCCTTGCTGCCCCTACTGTCACTGGGAAAGGACACCGCAAGATTGAACCCAAAGCTAAGCACTTCTCCGATTGCAAGAAAGATTAATCTAGTAGGCCAAACCAAACTGATAATTTGAAGAGACTTGCAAAGATAACCAATCATACATAAAAGAATTCAGAGAAGATTCAAATATTGTTCACAGATAAACTTGATCATAAACCCACAAGTTGGAGACAGATCATCAACAAGCTCTATTTTTATCATTTACCTACTCGAGGACGAGCAGGAATTAAGCTTGGGGATGCTTGATACGTCTCCAACTTATCTATAATTTTTGATTGTTCCATGCTATTATATTATCTATTTTGGATGTTTAATGGGCTTTAATATACCTTTTTATATTATTTTTGGGACTAACCTACTAACCAAAGGCCCAGTGCAAATTGCTGTTTTTTTGCCTATTTCAATGTTTCACATAAAAGGAATATCAAACGGAATCCAAATAGAATGAAACCTTTGGGATAGTTATTTTTGGAACAAACATGATCCAGGAGACTTGTAGTGGAGGTCAAGAAAGAAGCGAGGAGGCCACGAGGCAGGAGGGCGCGCCCCCCACCCTCGTGGGCGCCTCGCAGCTCCAGCGACGTACTACTTCCTCCTATATATACCCATATACCCCGAAAACATCCAGGAGCACCACGAAACCCCATTTCCACTGCCACAACCTTCTGTACCCATGAGATCCCATCTTGGGGCCTTTTCCGGTGCTCCGCCGGAGGGTGAATCGATCACGAAGGGCTTCTACATCAACACTATAGCCTCTCCGATGATGTGTGAGTAGTTTATGACAGACCTTCAGGTCCATAGTTATTAGCTAGATGGCTTCTTCTCTCTCTTTGGATCTCAATACAAAATTCTCCTCGATTCTCTTGGAGATCTATTCGATGCAATTCTTTTTGTGATGTGTTTGTCGAGATCCGATGAATTGTGGGTTTATGATCAAGATTATCTATGAACAATGTTTGATTCTTCTCTGAAATCTTTTATGCGTGATTTACTATCTTTGCAACTCTCTTTGAATTATCAGTTTGGTTTGGCCTACTAGATTGATCTTTCTTGCAATGGGAGAAGTTCATAGCTTTGGGTTCAATCTTGCGGTCTCCTTTCCCAGTGACAGAAGGGGCAGCAAGGCACATAGTGTATTGTTGCCATCGAGGATAAAAAGAAGGGGTTTATATCATATTGCTTGAGTTTATCCCTCTACATCATGTCATCTTGCCTAATGTGTTACTCTATTCTTATGAACTTAATACTCTAGATGCATGCTGGATAGCGGTAGATGTGTGGAGTAATAGTAGTAGATGCATAATCGTTTCGGTCTTAAGCAAGATGGCATGATGTAGAGGGATAGACTCATGCAATATGAAGAAAACCCCAGCTTGTTATCCTCGATGGCAACAATACAATACGTGCCTTGCTGCCCCTGCTGTCACTGGGAAAGGACACCGCAAGATTGAACCCAAAGCTAAGCACTTCTCCCATTGCAAGAAAGATCAATCTAGTAGGCCAAACCAAACTAATAATTCGAAGAGACTTGCAAAGATAACCAATCGTACATAAAAGAATTCAGAGAAGATTCAAATATTGTTCATAGATAGACTTGATCATAAACCCACAATTCATCGATCTCAGCAAACAAACTGCAAAAAGAAGATTAGATCGAATAGTTCTCCACAAGAGAGGGGGAGAACATTGTATTGAGATCCAAAAAGAGAGAAGAAGTCATCTAGCTACTAACTATGAACCCGTAGGTCTGAGGTAAACTACTCACACTTCATCGGAGGGGCTATGGTGTTGATGTAGGAGCCCTCCGTGGTCGATACCCCCTCCGGCGGAGCTCCGGAGCAGGCCCCAAGATGGGATCTCGTGGATACAGAAAGTTACGGCGGTGGAATTAGAGTTTTGGATCCATATCTGATCGGTTGGGGGTACGTGGTTATATATAGGAGGAAGGAGTACGTCGGTGGAGCAACAGGGGGCCCACGAGGGTGGAGGGCGCGCCTGGTGGGGGTGGGCGCGCCCCCCTACCTCGTGGCCTCCTGTTTCCTTTCTTGACGTATGGTCCAAGTCTCCCGGGTCTTGTTCATTGAGAAAATTACGTTCCCGAAGGTTTCATTCTGGTTGGACTCCGTTTGATATTCCTTTTCTTAGAAACCCTAAAACAGACAAAAAACAACAATTCTGGGTTGGGCCTTTGGTTAATAGGTTAGTCCCAAAAATAATATAAAAGTGGATAATAAAGCCCAATAATGTCCAGAACAGTAGATAATATAGCATGGAGAAATCAAAAATTATAGATAGGTTGGAGACGTATCAACCGACCCACCATAACACAAGCCGGTCTTCCATGAACCGCCTTCTGGGCCTCCGGGTCTTGTCGCTCCTCTGACCCTCATGCCGGGTCACCAATGAGTCACCTGGCTCGGCCGGGTCATTAGTGAGTGGAGAGATCCGTGCGGGTTACTTAGTGAGTCGCCAAATCAGGGCAGATCACCAGTTAGTCGCCAAGTCCGTCCGGGTCATACATCCGGCTGGGTCATACCGTGGGGTATATCCCCTACACTAGGTCAAAATGACTTATATACCAGAAGAGGGGCACTGGAGGTGGGCCGAGGAGGGCACAACCCACCAGGGCGCGCCTGGGCTCCCTGGCGCGCCCGGGTGGGTTGTGCCCACTTGGTGGGCCCCCTCTAGTACTTATTAGCTCCAATATTTATTATATATTCCATAAAAAATCTCCGTAAAGTTATAGCTCATTTGGAGTTGTGCAGAATAGGTAGCCCGACGTAGCTTTTTTGGGTCCAGAATTCCAGCTCCCGGTATTCTTCCTCTTTGTGTGTACCTTGCATATTATGAGAGAAAAGACATTAGAAATACTCCAAAAAGAATTATTATAGATAAAAACAATATAAGTAATAGTAGGTAACATGATGCAAAATGGGCGTATCAAGTACTTGGACCGATACAATCGCCGAGACCAAGTACTTGTGGTGGCTAAGTCTGGGGCAGTACAACCACTCTAGTCACCGGTAGTACCGGTACGCCTAAGCCATTCGTAAACTACCGATTCACCACCGCCCAACTACCTCTCCACATCAGACGAGAGTCACCCCTTAGCGGTGGATGGAGTGGTACTTGGTCGGTACAATCGCCGAGCAGCAGTCTTAGGGTTCGCTAAGCACTAGGTAGTACAATCGCCTGGAGGCAGTGGTACAACCGCTTGGCGAACACGTGGAGACTGCAACCCTAGGGTATCACCCCTAGGGCGGTGGTTGTCCCGAAAGTACTGATTGGTCGGTACAACTGCTTGTGAAGGAAAAAAATAGAACTGCCATAACTTATGCATACGAACTCTGAATTGAGAAAACTCAAGCTTGTTGGATAGTAAGAAGAGGCAGTAGAAAATGCCAAAGGTATAGAGATGAGAAACCTCTTGGAATGAAGAACCGACAAAAACTCCAACATGGAAAACATCATAGAAGATGCATACATGAACCCATTTTTCGATGAACTCGAGCTTGTGATGAAGATTACCAAAAGCTCTAAAACTCACAAAGAGAAACACCAAACAAGAACCAAGAAATATGATGCAAAAATGCAATGGTTTGAGCTCTCTACGAATGATACAATCAAGACACTTACTTGAGAGCCCCCCTTGATAGTACGACAATCGATCCTATAACTCGGTCTCCCAACTACCACCATGAGACCAGTAAAATAGAAAACCTATCAAGGGAAAACCTTTGCCTTGCACAAACTCCACTTGAGCTAGATGATGACGATCTTGACTTCCTCAAGTTGGACCACCTTTCTTGATTGTGTTGGCTCGGTGAAGACTACTTGATTGCTCCCCCATAATACACAATGGGTGAGCCACTCTTCGGCACATCTTCAAATGTCCATTGTCACCACAATGGATGGCAAGCTTCAAGCATGTGATCTCTTCATGATGCTCCACTTGAACTTGCACACCGCAACCTTGATGATGATCACCACTTGATGTCATCCTCCATGGGTTATATGATATCTTCCTTTTGATGCACAACTGATGTCTACTACACAACCTTCTTCTTGTAGACGTTGTTGGGCCTCCAAGTGCAGAGGTTTGTAGGACAGTAGCAAATTTCCCTCAAGTGGATGACCTAAGGTTTATCAATCCGTAGGAGGCGTAGGATGAAGATGGTCTCTCTCAAGCAACCCTGCAACCAAATAACAAAGAGTCTCTTGTGTCCCCAACACACCCAATACAATGGTAAATTGTATAGGTGCACTAGTTCGGCGAAGAGATGGTGATACAAGTGGTATATGGATAGTAGATAAAGGTATTTGTAATCTGAAATAATAAAAACAGCAAGGTAACTAATCATAAAAGTGAGCATAAACGGTATTGCAATGATATGAAATAAGGCCTAGGGTTCATACTTTCGCTAGTGTAAGTTCCCTCAACAATACTAACATAATTGGATCATAAAACTATCCCTCAACATGCAACAAAGAGTCACTCCAAAGTCACTAATAGCGGAGAACGAACGAAGATATTATGGTAGGGTACGAAACCACCTCAAAGTTATTCTTTCCAATCAATCCGTTGGGCTATTCCTATAAGTGTCACAAACAGCCGCAGAGTTCGTTCTAGAATAACACCTTAAGACACAAATCAACCAAAACCCTAATGTCACCTAGATACTCCAATGTCACCTCAAGTATCCGTGGGTATGATTATACGATATGCGTCACACAATCTCAGATTCATCTATTCAACTAACACAAAGGACCTCAAAGAGTGCCCCAAAGTTTCTACTTGAGAATCACGATGAAAACGTGTGCCAACCCCTATGCATAGGTTCATGGGTGGAACCCACAAATTGATCACCAAAACATACATCAAGTGAATCACGTGGCATCCCATTGTCACCACAGATACGCATGGCAAGACATACATCAAGATCGTGCCAAATCAAGAACACGAGAGAGAGAGAGATCAAACACATAGCTACTGGTACATACCCTCAGCCCCGAGGGAGAACTACTCCCTCCTCGTCATGGAGAGCACCGGGATGATGAAGATGGCCACCGGAGCTGGATTGCCCCCTCCGGCAGGGTGCTGGAACGGGTCTAGATTGGCTTTCGGTGGCTACGGAGGCTTCTGGCGGCGGAACTCCCGATCTATTATGTTCTCAGATGTTTTTAGGGTATATGGAGATATATAGGAGGAAGAAGTACGTCAGGGGGGCCACGAGGGGCTCACGAGGGTGGAGGGCGCGCCCAGGGGGTGGGCGCACCCCCCTGCCTCGTGACCTCCTCGCAGGTCCCCTGACGTGCACTCCAAGTCTTCTGGGCTTCTTTCCTTCCAAAAATGAGTTCCGTGAAGTTTCAGGTCAATTGGACTCCATTTGATTTTCCTTTTCTTCGAAACCCTAAAACAGGGTAAAAACAGAAACCGGCACTGGGACCTGAGTTAATAGGTTAGTCCCACAAATGATATAAAAGTGTATAATAAAGCCCATAAACATTCAAAACAGTAGATAATATAGCATGGGGCAATCAAAAATTATAGATACGTTGGAGACGTATCAGCATCCCCAAGCTTAATTCCTGCTCGTCCTCGAGTAGGCAAATGATAAAAAAGATAATTTTTGATGTGGAATGCTAGTTGGCATAATTTCAATGTAATTCTTCTTACTTGTGATATGAATATTCAGATCCGAAAGATTCAAGACAAAAGTTCATATTGACATAAAAGTAATAATACTTCAAGCATACTAACTAAGCAATTATGTCTTCTCAAAATAACATGGCCAAAGAAAGCTATCCCTACAAAATCATATAGTCTGTCTATGCTCCATCTTCACCACACAAAATATTTAAATCATGCACAACCCCGATGACAAGCCAAGCAATTGTTTCATACTTTTGATGTTCTCAAACTTTTTCAATCTTCACGCAATACATGAGCGTGAGCCATGTATATAGCACTATAAGTGGAATAGAATGGTGGTTTTTGAGAAGACAAAAAGGAGAAGATAGTCTCACATCAACTAGGCATATCAATGGGCTATGGAGATGCCCATCAATAGATATCAATGTGAGTGAGTAGGGATTGCCATGCAACGGATGCACTAGAGCTATAAGTGTATGAAAGCTCGAAAAGAAACTAAGTGGGTGTGCATCCAACTTGCTTGCTCACGAAGACCTAGGGCATTTTGAGGAAGCCCATCATTGGAATATACAAGCCAAGTTCTATAATGAAAGATTCCCACTAGTATATGAAAGTGACAACATAGGAGACTCTTTATCATGAAGATCATGGTGCTACTTTGAAGCACAAGTGTGGTAAAAGGATAGTAGCATTGCCCCTTCTATCTTTTTCTCTCATTTTTTATTTTTTTTATTTTTTTATTTGGGCCTTCTCTTTTTTTATGGTCTCTTTTTTTTCATTTGGGCTTCTTTAGCCTCTTTTATTTTTTATTTTTTCGTCCGGAGTCTCATCCCGACTTGTGGGGGAATCATAGTCTCCATCATCCTTTCCTCACTGGGACAATGCTCTAATAATGATGATCATCACACTTTTATTTACTTACAACTCAAGAATTACAACTCGATACTTAGAACAAGATATGACTCTATATGAATGCCTCCGGCGGTGTACCGGGATGTGCAATGACTCATGAGTGACATGTATGAAAGAATTATGAATTGTGTTTTTGCCACAAATACGATGTCAACTACATGATCATGCTAAGCAATATGACAATGATGGAGTGTGTTATAATAAACGGAACAGTGGAAAGTTGCATGGCAATATATCTCGGAATGGCTATGGAAATGCCATAGTAGGTAGGTATGGTGGCTGTTTTGAGGAAGGTATATGGTGGGTTTATGGTACCGGCGAAAGTTGCGCGGTACTAGAGAGGCTAGCAATGGTGGAAGGGTGAGAGTGCGTATAATCCATGGACTCAACATTAGTCGTAAAGAACTCACATACTTATTGCAAAATCCTATTAGTTATCGAAACAAAGTATTACGCGCATGCTCCTAGGGGGATATATTGTTAGGAAAAGACCATCGCTCGTCCCCGACCGCCACTCATAAGGAAGGCAATAAGTAAATAAATCATGCTCCGACTTCATCACATAACAGTTCACCATACGTGCATGCTACGGGAATCACAAACTTCAACACAAGTATTTCTCAAATTCACAACTACTCAACTAGCATGACTCTAATATTACCATCCTCATATCTCAAAACAATCATCAAGTATCAAACTTCTCTTAGTATTCAACACACTCATAAGAGAATTTTATTATTCTTGAATACCTAGTATATTAGGATTTTAAGCAAATTACCATGCTATTTAAGACTCTCAAAATAATCTAAGTGAAGCATGAGAGTTCATCTATTTCTTCAAAATAAAACTACCACCATGCCCTAAAAGATATAAGTGAAGCACTAGAGCAAACGACAAACTACTCCGAAAGATATAAGTGAAGACCAATGAGTAGTCGAATAATTATGCAACTATGTGAAGACTCTCTAACATTTAATAATTTCAGATTTTTTTATTCTATTCAAACAGAAAGCAAAGCAAAATAAAATGGCATTCTAAGAATAGCAAACATCATGTGAAGAAGCAAAAACTTAGGATCAACCGATACTAACCGATAGTTGTTGAAGAAGAAAGGTGGGATGCCAACCGGGGCATCCCCAAGCTTAGACGTTTGAGACTTCTTGAAATATTATCTTGAGGTGCCTTGGGCAACCCCAAGCTTGAGCTTTTGTGTCTCCTTAATTCCTCTCATATCACGGTCTCCCTAAATCTCAAAAGCTTCATCCACACAAAACTCAACAGGGACTCGTGAGATAAGTTAGTATAAACCATTGCCAAAACCTTATCATACTCTACTGTAGCAAATCACTAAAATTATTATTCAACATTTCATACTAAATACCTATTCATATTTAATAGTCCTATCCTCAAATAGGATCATTAAAGAAGCAAACATATGCAAACAATGCAAACATAACAGCAATCTGCCTAAACAGGACAGTCTGTAAAGAATGCAGCAACATCCAAACTTCCCTAGCTCCAAAAATTATGAAAGAAAATTCCCACTGTAGTAAATTTATTAGAGCTTAATATGCAAAAGGTTTCAACATTTTATCACATTCTGAATTTTCTAGGGAATTATTGCAACAGCGGTAAACTTTCTGTTTTCAAACAGCAACATGTGGACTTCTAAAATAGGCTTAGTAAAGGCTATCAATGCCACTTTTATTGAAATAAAAGATGGAAAACATTGTTATAAATAACAGCAAGCAAATCCTAACAACATAAATTGATGCTCCAAGCAAAACACATATCATGTGGCGAATAAAAATATAGCTCCAAGTAAAGTTACCAATGAATGAAGACGAAAGAGGGGATGCCTTCCGGGGCATCCCCAAGCTTAGGCTCTTGGTTGTCCTTGAATATTACCTTGGGGTGCCTTGGGCATACCCAAGCTTAGGCTCTTGCCACTCCTTATTCCATAGTCCATCGAATCCTTACCCAAAACTTGAAAACTTCACAACACAAAACTTAAAGTAGAAAACTCGTAAGCTCCGTTAGTATAATAAAACACCACTTCAAGGTACTGTAATGAACTCATTCTTTATTTATATTGGTGTTAAACCTACTGTATTCCAACTTCTCTATGGTTTATAAACTATTTTACTAGCCATATATTCATCAAAATAAGTAAACAACACATGAAAAACAGAATCTGTCAAAAACAGGACAGTCTGTAGTAATCTGGATCAAACGTATACTTCTGGAACACATAAAATTCTCAAATAAATTGATTGACCTGAGGAATTTATCTATTAATCATCTGCAAAAATAATTAACTAAATAGCACTCTCCAAATAAAAATGGCAGCAGTTCTCGTGAGCGCTAAAGTTTCTGTTTTTTACAGCATGATCAACAAGATTTTCCCCAAGTCTTCCCAACGGTTCTACTTGGCACAAACACTAATTAAAAGCATAAAGCCACATATAAACAGAGGCTAGATGAATTATTTATTACTAAACAGGAAAAAAAATCAAGGAACAAAAATAAAATTGGGTTGCCTCCCAACAAGTGCTATCGTTTAACGCCCCTAGCTAGGCATGATGATTTCAATGATGCTCACATAAAAGATAAGAATTGAAACATAAAGAGAGCATCATGAAGAATATGACTAGCACATTTAAGTCCAACCCACTTCCTATGCATAGGGATTTTGTGAGCAAACAACTTATGGGAACAAAAATCAACTTGCATAGGAAGGTAATGCAAGCAAAACTTCAAAACTTTAAGCACATAGAGAGGAAACTTGATATTATTGCAATTCCTACAAGCATATGTTCCTCCCTCATAATAATTTTCAGTAGCATAATGAATGAATTCAACAATATAACCAGCACCTAAAGCGTTCTTCTAATGATCTACAAGCATAGAAAATTTACTACTCTCCACACAAGCAAAATTCTTCTCATGAATAGTAGTGGGAGCAAACTCAACAAAGTAACTATCATGGGATTGAAAATTGAAATCTAGATGACAAGTTTCATTGTTATCATTATTCTTTAAAGCATAAGTGTCATCACAATAGTCATCATAGATAGGAGGCATGCTTTCATCATAATAAATTTGCTTATCAAAACTTGGGGGACAAAAAATATCATCTTCATCAAACATAGCTTCCCCAAGCTTGTGGCTTTGCATATCATTAGCATCATGGATATTCAAGGAATTCACACTAACAACATTGCAACCATGCTCATCATTAAAATATTTAGTGCCAAACATTTTATAGATTTCTTCTTCTAGCAATTGAGCACAATTATCCTTTTCATCTTACTCACGAAACATATTAAAAAGATGAAGCGTATGAGACAAACTCAATTCCATTTTTTGTAGTTTTCTTTTATAAACTAAAATAGTGATAAAACAAGAAACTAAAAGACTCGATTGCAAGATCTAAAGATATACCTTCAGGTGCTAACCTCCCCGGCAACAGTGCCATAAAAGAGCTTGATGTCTACTACACAACCTTCTTCTTGTAGGCGTTGTTGGGCCTCTAAGTGCAGAGGTTTGTAGGACAGTAGCAAATTTCCCTCAAGTGGATGACCTAAGGTTTATCAATCCGTAGGAGGCGTAGGATGAAGATGGTCTCTCTCAAGCAACCCTGCAACCAAATAACAAAGAGTCTCTTGTGTCCCCAACACACCCAATACAATGGTAAATTGTATAGGTGCACTAGTTCGGCGAAGAGATGGTGATACAAGTGGTATATGGATAGTAGATAAAGGTATTCGTAATCTGAAATAATAAAAACAGCAAGGTAACTAATGATAAAAGTGAGCGTAAATGGTATTGCAATGATAGGAAATAAGGCCTAGGGTTCATACTTTCGCTAGTGTAAGTTCCCTCAACAATACTAACATAATTGGATCATAAAACTATCCCTCAAC
>NC_053024.1:78789157-78806540 GCF_003073215.2 Triticum urartu | reverse complement strand
TAGACGTCAAGAAATGCCTATGAATTATTCATCTTGTTATTGAACCGTTTGATGTTTGGGGCTTTGATTATATGGGACCTTTTCCTGCCTGTAATGGATACACACATATTCTTGTTGCTATTGATTACGTTACTAAGTGGGTAGAAGCTATTCCAACTAGTAGTGCTGATCATAACACTTCTATTAAAATGCTTAAAGAAGTTATTTTTCCGAGGTTTGGAGTCCCTAGATATTTAATGACTGATGGTGGTTCACACTTTATTCATGGTGCTTTCCGTAAAATGCTTGCTAAATATGATGTTAATCATAGAATTGCATCTCCTTATCACCCTCAGTCTAGTGGTCAAGTAGAGTTGAGCAATAGAGAGCTCAAATTAATTTTGCAAAAGACTGTTAATAGGTCTAGAAAGAATTGGTCTAAGAAACTTGATGATGCATTATGGGCTTATAGAACTGCATATAAAAATCCTATGGGTATGTCTCCGTATAAAATGGTTTATGGAAAAGCATGTCACTTACCTCTCGAACTAGAACATAAGGCATACTGGGCTATTAAAGAGCTCAATTATGATTTTAAACTTGCCGGTGAGAAGAGGTTATTTGATATTAGCTCACTTGATGAATGGAGAACCCAAGCTTATGAAAATGCCAAGTTGTTTAAAGAAAAAGTTAAAAGATGGCATGACAAAAGGATACAAAAGCGTGAGTTTAATGTAGGTGATTATGTATTGCTATACAACTCTCGTTTAAGATTTTTTGCAGGAAAACTTCTCTCTAAATGGGAAGGCCCCTATGTTATCGAAGAGGTCTATCGTTCCGGTGCCATAAAAATCAACAACTTCGAGGGCACAAATCCGAAGGTGGTAAATGGTCAAAGAATTAAACATTATATCTCAGGTAATCCCATAAATGTTGAAACCAATATTATTGAAACCATAACCCCGGAGGAATACATAAGGGACACTTTCCGGAACGTTTCAGACTCCGAAAAGGAATAGGTATGTGGTACGGTAAGTAAACCGACTCCAAAACAATTTTTAAGGCAATATTTCTCCGTTTTGGAATATTTAGAAAAATAGAAAAATAAGTAGCAGTCCGGGAAGGACACGAGGGCCCCACGAGGGTGGTGGGCGCGCCCCTACCTCGTGAGCACCTCGTGTGCCTTCCGGACTCCGTTTTCTTGCATGTTACGTATTTTGGTCGGTAAAAATTCATTATATATATCTCGAAGGTTTTGACTCCCTGTATCACGTAAACCTCCTCTATTCTTGTTTTGAGCTGTTTTCTGTCAGGGTTTTCTAGGCTAGGCATCATGTCGTCTCCCTCCTCCAACAATGGTGACAACGATGCTTGGCTAATGAAGATAGATCTGAAGAGGGAAGAACACACGAGGGTCAATAAGGATGAAAGGATCAAAAAGGCCACGGAGGATCAAGCTCCGGTAGCAAAAGACATCCTTCAACTTGATCATAACCTTCTTACCCCAACTGAGATCAAAGCTTTCAAGATGATTGAGTTAGCTCGTATACAAAACAAGTATCTCACACAAGAAAATATTTTGTTGAAGGAGCATATTGTCGCACTCAAGGGCATTATTCGCAAGCTGGAGGACCTCTTACGCTCGATGTGCGATTACCCGTCACCTTCTTCACCAACAAAGAAGAATTGAGTATCTGGGTATGGGCACTCCCCTTGGCAACTGCCAAGCTTGGGGGAGGTGCCCCGGTATCGTATCACAATCACAACTCCTATCTTTACCGTTTTTCTTAGTTCGATCCTATTAGTAGTATCTTGATCTAGTAGAATAAAGTTTATGGCATGATCTAGTTTTGAGTTTTGCTTTATGATCTCTCTATGTAATCGAGTCCGTGAGCTATATATAATAAAGATTAGTGTTGAGTCAAGGGCTTGATTATTTTGCCATGATCTTGGGTGAATAAAAGAAAAGAGAAAAAGAATAAAAAGAAACAAAAGTTCATATTGATCTTATTGAGAGTAATGACTTCACATAGAAAGAGTATGATGATTAAAAGTTGTTGGGAGTTGGCAGACATAGCTTTGGTCATTGTTGCAATTAATAGGAAGTAATAAGGAAAGAGAGGTTTTCACATATAGATATATTATCATTGACATCTTTTATGATTGGGAGCACTCATTAAAATATGACATGCTAAAGAGTTGATGTTGGACAAGGAAGACAACGTAATGAGTTATGTCTTTCTTATATCTGAGATAAAGTATGTTGTCATGGTTCCTCTAACTTGTTGAGCTTGCCTTTCCCCCTCATGCTAGCCAAATTCTCAGCACCAAGTAGAAATACTACTTGTGCTTCCAAATATCCCTAAACCAGTTTTGCCATGAGAGTCCACCATATCTACCTATGGATTGAGTAAGATCCTTCAAGTAAGTTGTCATCGGTGCAAAGCAATAAAAATTGCTCTAAATATGTATGATTGATTGGTGTGGGAGAAATAATTTATATCGATCTTGTTGATGTGGAAGTAATAAAGCAACGGGACTGCATAATAAAGGTTCATATCACAGTGGCAATATAAAGTGACGTTCTTTCGCATTGAGATTTTATATATCCAACCATAAAAGCACATGGCAACCTCTGCTTCCATCTGCGAAGGGCCTATCCTTTATTAGTATCTCCTACCTTATGCAAGAGTCATGGTGATCTTCACCTTTCCTTTCTCATTTTATCCTTTGGCAAGCTCAGCATGTTGGAAAGAACATGATATATATATATCTAATTGGATGTAGGGGAGCATGAACCATTATTGTTGACATTACCCCTGAGGTAAAAGGTTGTGGGGCAAAACTATAAGCCCCTATCTTTCTCTGTGTCCGATTAAAGCTCCGTAACCACAAGTATTGCGTGAGTGTTATGAATTATGGGAGACTAAATGATAGTTGAGTATGTGGACTTGCTTTCTAGCTCTGACATAGACTCTTTCCGATGTTATGATAAATTGTAATTGCTTCAATGACTGAGATTATAGTTTGTCGGAGCCCAATAAGGTTTATGATTTATACTTTTGCATTGTGAATAGAGCATCACTTGAATATAAGTAATCATATGACAAAATCTATATATGTTGCTGTTATGAGAATAATCATGATGCCTTCATGTCCGTATTTTATTTTTATCGACGCCTCTACCTCTAAACATGAGGACATATTTATTGTTATCGGCTTTTCGCTTGAGGACAAGCGAGGTCTAAGCTTGGGGGAGTTGATACGTCCATTTTGCATCATGCTTTTATATCGATATTTATCGCATTATGGACTGTTATTTCACTTTATGTCACAATACTTATGGCTATTCTCTCTTATTTTACAAGGTTTACATAAGGAGGGAGAATGCCGGCAGCTGGAATTCTGGTCTGGAAAAGGAGCAAATATTAGAGACCTATTCTGCGCAACTCCAAAAGTCCTGAAACTCCACGGAATGTCTTAAGAAATAAAGAAAAATCCACGCCAAAGATGAAGGCCAGGGGGCCCACACCCTGATCACGAGGGTGGGGGGCACGCCCCCCCTAAGGGCGCGCCCCCTACCTCGTGGCCCCCCTGGTGGCTCTTCGATGCCCATCTTCTCCTATATGAGGTATTTTGATGAGAAAAAAATAAAAGGGGAACTTTTCGGGACGAGACTCCGCCGCCACGAGGCGGAACTTTGGCGAATCCAATCTACACTACAAAAAAAAGACACATCCATGACATTTTGGGTAGAACAAATTTTTTTTCTATCATACATATGACACTTCTATGACGATAATTGTGACAAAACCCGGTTTCATCATAGATGTGGTGGGCTCCTACTTCTATGACAAAAAATCATGACAGAAAATGGGCGTTTCGACCTGTGCGGGATGGAGACGCAGCTGCATGACATTCTTTGGGCCGTCCATGACGGAAAAAACCGTGGTAGAAGCGAGGGGGAGGAAAATTTCGGGGAGTTCCCGGTGACGGTGGGAGGTCGGGGGCCGAGCGATGCGCGTTTCTCTCGTACACGTATGCGCGTGTGTGCGAGGCATTGGCTCTAACTGAACCCGAGTGAGGCGTTGGGGTCTAACTGAACCCGAGCGATTGCACTGCAGGCTACGCGTTACTGAACCTGAGCGATCAATCGATGGTTGTTAACTGAACCCGATCGAGCGATTCCTTGGCTACTGCTGCTAACTGAAGCCGATCGATGGGATGAACAGTGAGCGTTGCGCGGGGGGGGGGGGGGGGGGGGGGGGGGGGGGGGGGGTTGGATGAACAGTGAGTGGTGGTGTTGCCTCTGGATGAACAGGACCCCGTGGTGTGGTGGAGGGCTGGATGAACAGTAGACGGTGGAGGGGTGCCCGTGGAGGGTGGATGAACAGGACCCCGTGGTGTGGAGGGCAGGATGAACAGTGGACGGTGGTGGGGTGCCCGTGGAGGGGTGGTTGAACAGGACCCCGTGGTGTGGAGGGCTGGATGAGCAGTAGACGGAGGGGTGGTTGAACAGTAGCCGGTGGAGTAGCGCGCGGTGGAGGCTGGATGAACAGGAGCCCCTGGAGGCTGGAGGAGGTCGACGGTGGATGAACAGTAGCTCGTGGAGGCTGGAGGGGGTCGACGGTGGAGATGAACAGTATCCCGTGGAGTCCCGTTTTGCGGTACGCCACACCCCTCCCGATGAACAGGACCCCCGTTTCGACCGTAGCGCTCCAACACAAGTCCGTTTCCTCCGTTTTGCGGTACGCCACACCCCTCCCGATCAACAGTACCCCCGTTTCGACCGTAGGAGGTCCGTTTCCTCCGTTTTGCGGTACGCCACACCCCTCCTGATCAACAGGACCCCTGTTTCGACCATAGGACGTATGTTTCCTCCGTTTTGCGGTACGCCACACCCCTCCCGATCAACAGGACCCCCGTTTTGACCATAGGAGGTCCGTTTCCTCCATTGTGCGGTACGCCAGGCCTCGTTTCCATCGCCTCTTCCATCCAAGCCCTCCCGATGAAGACGACCACGCATTCCGTTCTGACCCATGAACACGACGACGATGTTGTTTCTCCGTTCCGACCCAGCCATGTACACGAGCCCTCGCCGTACGTATGCGCGAGTAGGCGTTCGAGACCCCGCCCATATGTACACATATGTGGCCGTATTTTCTCTCTTGCACCCTGGCCGCCTCTACTATGACATGTGTGCGCCTCTACATTCCACCTAGTATATATGTACGTACACGTTCGCGACAGAATGACAACGCCACGTATGCTTCGAACAGGTGGGTCCCGACTGTCAGGCACTTCCTTGCCTGCGAAGAAGTAGCTGGAGGGTCCCAGCAGTCAGGGGGCGAATCGTTTTTTTGTCCGGACGCACTTCCTTGTGTGCGAAGATGTAGCTGGTGGGTCCCGGCAGTCGAGGGGCTGGTGGGTCCCAGCATTCAGGGGGGCGAATCGTTTTGGTTTTTTTGCCCGGACACACTTCCTTGCGTGCAAAGATGTAGCTGGTGGGTCCCAGCAGTCAGGGGGACGAATCGTTTTTTTGCCCGGACGCACTTCCTTGTGTGCGAAGGTGTAGCTGGTGGGTCCCAGCAGTCAGGGGGGAACGTTTTTTTCGTGAAATACAGTGGCCCGTTCGGTGGGTCCCTGCTGTCAGGTGGAGGAATCATTATTTTCCGCGTAATAGGGAGGCACTTCCTTGCTGCCGCCGTGGACCCAGCTGTCAGCCTCTCCACGTACAGTCCACGTCCGATGGAAGTCGTTCCTTGACCACGTTGACCACGCCGCGCCGAGAGCACCAGGGTGGACGACGGCGAGGCCTAGGAAGGGGACGACACGGAGGCAGGGAAGACTCGGCAGTTGTTTCCCACGCGGAGGGGAGTACGACTGTACAAGGGTTTACTGGTTCGTCTGCCGTCGCCGGAGAATAACAGCAGGTGTGGGTGAGTAGAGGGATGGCTAGGCCAGCGATGGGAGTACGGTCGGGCGGTGAGGCCTACGCGGCAGCACAGCCGGCCGCGAGGAGGAGGGAGCAGGCAGTCCCGCGCTTGTTTGAGCGGCTGGAGCAGGAAGAGCAGAGATTGAAGAAGCACGACGGCCGTTGGATGGACATCCAACAGTCAGTGCTTGTGTGTCAACCTTTTTTTAAGGAAAGCTTCAAATCAGTGGAAAACAACATACAACCCATCTGCCAATATTTCTAATAATTTATAGCCCATTTGCTAATTCTTAAGGTTTTTTTGGAGCCCATATTCTTTTTGTTAGCATTACAGCCCATATTGTGGCAACGGTTAAAAAATTATACGAAATTTTGCATATTTTGGTGCGGTCCAAACTGTTTTTAATCCCGAAATTTCGACTCACATTCAAACTGATTTTAAAAATAAATGTATATCAATATAAAATCCAACAAATTCTCCACGCATAAAAATTAATGTAATTTAAAATCTTGAAATGAAAAAAAAGATATTTGAAACTAATTGCCAGTTTGATGTGTTTTAAAAATGTACAACCCATTTCTCATTACTGATGGGCCATTTTCTCAGCCAGCCGAATGAGAGCTCTCCTCGTCTTGAAAGTTTTGCAGCCAAACAGGCCTGACAAAGTGACTTACTTGGCAAATCACAAAAAAACTGGGCTATGGCCGTGGACCCAGCTGTCAACCTCTCCACGTACAGTACTCTTCTGATGGAAGTCATTCCTTGACCACGTTGACCACGCTGCGCGGAGAGCACCACGGCGGTGGATGACGGCGAGGCCTAGGAAGGAGACGACGTGGCAGTGGAAGCCCTCGCGGAGAGGACTACGAGGGTTCACTGGTTCGGCTGCGGTGTGAGCTGCCGTCGCCGCAGGGCCTGGCCAGCGGTGGGAATAGTAGGGGCGGTGAGGCCTCTGCGGCAGCACAGCCGGCCACGGGAGGCAGGAGCATGCGGCACGACCGGCGCTGCTTTGGGCGGCTGGAGCAAGAAGACCAGAGGTTGAAGAAGCACTACGGCCGTTGGATGGACATCGTACGGTCACTGGAGCTAGAATCGTTCATATTGACTAAGTTGACAAAGCCCTTCGTCCCCGTCAACTTAGTAGGCCCACAAGTCAGCCTCCCAAGGTGGGTCCCAGCTAGCCGGGGAGTATTCATTTTTTTGTGCGTAATAAGGAGGCACTTCCGGTGGGTCTGAGCTGACAGCGGGGGGAACGTTTTTTCGCGAAATGTGGCCCGTCCGGTGGGTCCCAACAGTCAGGGGAAACGTTTTTTCGCAAAATACTGGTGGCCCGTCCGGTGGGTCCCTGGCTGTCAGGTGGAGGAATAATTATTTTCCGTAATAAGGAGGCACTTCCTTGCGGCTGCGTGGACCCAGCTGTCAGCCTCTCACGTACAGTACTCTTCCGATGGAAGTCGGTCGTTGACCACGTTGACCACGCCGCGCCGAGAGCACCAGGGCGGTGGACGACGGCGAGGACTAGGAAGGGGACGACTCGGAGCCGGGGAAGACGCAGCAGTGGATGCCCACGCGAAGAGGAGTACGAGGGTTCACTGGTTCGGCTGCGGTGTGAGGCTGCTGTCGCCGTCAGAATAACAGGGGGTGTGGGTGAGTAGAGGGATGGCCTGGCCAGCGGTGGGAGTAGTAGGGGGCGGTGAGGCCTCCGCGCATCACAGCCGGCCACGGGAGGCAGGAGCACGCGGCACGACCGGCGCTGGTTTGGGCGGCTGGAGCAAGAAGACCAGAGGTTGAAGAAGCACTACGGCCGTTGGATGAACATCGTACGGTAACGAGCTAGAATCGTTCATATTGACTAAGTTGACAAAGCCCTCCGTCCCCGTCAACTTGGTAGGCCCACAAGTCAGCCTCCCACTATGCTGGGTTCCAGCTGGCAGGGGGAATATTCATTTTTTTGTGCGTAATAAGGAGGCACTTCCTTGCGTGCGAAGATAGCTGGTGGGTCCGACATGTCAGCGGGGGGCACTTTATTTCGCGAAATACAGAGGCCCTTCCGGTGGGTCCCAGATGTCAGGTGGAGGAATCATTATTTTGCGCGTAATAAGGAGGCATTTCCTTGTGTGCGGCCGTGGACCCAGCTGTCAGCCTCTCCACGCACAGTCTACTTCCGATGGTGCGTTCGTTGACCACGTTGACCACGCGCCGAGCGCATCCAAGGTGGTGGACGACGCGAGGCCCCGGACAGCAACGAGCCGGAGATGGGAAGACGCGGGAGTAGAGTCGCAGACGGAGAGGTGTACGAGGGTTAACTGGTTCTAGTGCGGTGTGGTTCGGCAGTCGGTGGAGAAGAACAGGAGGTGTGGAGGGGTGGAGGGATGGCCTGGCCAACGGTGGAGTAGCGCTTCATAGCGAAAGCGTGCTAAGCAGAGCTGCTAGCAGCAGGAGGCGGGAGGTGGTCCCGCGGTGCTAGAGGAAGAAGACGAGAGATTGAAGATGGATGCCTGTCATTGGATGTAAATCCAACGGCTACATGTCAGAATCATTTGTTGACTAAATTGACAACGACTTGCATTGGCTTCGACCTATTGGCCCACATTTCAGCCTCCAAAAATGTGGCACGTATTCAACCCATTTTTTTTGAATTTACAGTCTTTTTTTTGCGCGGTAGAATTTACAGTCAATTTGATCTTTTTTTTGAATTACATTAGCTGGGCTGGGTGAACAAATAATGTAGCGTCCATGCGGCCCATTTATTTTATTTCCTAAAAAATTACAGGCCATTTGCACTTTCTTGAAATACACGATTTTGCTGGGCTGATTCTAATTATAATGTTGGGTTGGGCCAGCAATGTTATCAAAAAATAAAAAGGGGCTGAGCATTTTGTTATAAATATATTTAAATAATAAGTGATATTATTACATTCGTCCTTAAATCTTACCAAGCTTTTGTACACAATCACTAGGATTTTCGTGCCAAAACAATCCAGGATTTTATTTGTTAAGAAATTATTTTTATAAGTTAATAAGATGTGGGATATTGTTTTCTTACATATGTAAGTATCTGTTAAATATATGATGACAATAAAAATAATATATAATAACATATAAAATATATTTTTTAGAAAAACAGGGAGCATCTCCCCGGTTCCATTGCTGAGAACGAAACCACAACATATTCTGATACAGCAGCTCAAAGAGCAGTTCGAAAGCAAAGGTAGAAAAGCTACAAACTAGGGGGGTGGATGAACAAGTTCTCTGAATAACACAAATCACCCGAGCGGTGCCAAAGGCAGAGCGGATAGAGCACTCAAATGACACAAGGAGGGTCCAGCGAAGCCTTCATGGTCTTCAGCCGAGGGGCCGTGTCAGCCTGCGGCGACCAGTAAGCAAGCGGAGACAGGCGTAAGCATGGTGGATGTCCCTCTTTTTCGGCGCCAGGTGCCCATCATCTTCATCAGAGATCTTGAGACGAGCCCACGGGTCAGCCCCAGAGCAGTCGAGCCTTGTTCAGCCACAAGTGATCACCAACGGTTTCTGGAGGGATCTTGTTAGGGTTTCCATGAAGCTCATCAACTTGTCCTTGTCCGATCCGGAGGAGAGAATCGCCCAATTCCTCACATGTTCCTGATCAACCTCAAGACCTGCGGAATGGAAATCCAGGAGGTGTTACTGAAAATCATAGCATTTCTATATTTCCAGAGGCACAAAGGACAGCTGAGCTAACAGTGTTTAAAACTGAGCACTTTTGGTAGCAATCCAGAATCTGGCGACAGATTCGAAGGATGAGCCAATCTGACTAGAGAAATATTCCTCAATGTGGGCCCAGAGATGTTTAGCAACTATACATTCAAAAAATAGGTGAGAACAAGACTCTTGTTCCACAGAGTAAACACAATCAAGGGGTTTGATGATGTGTCTCTTCCTAAGGTTATCCCTAGTCATCAATTTGTTTTTGGAGAGAGCCAGAGAAATACATGAATTTTAGGGGGAACTCTCAATTTCCAGACAGCAGGGATAAACACGGGTTGAACCCCTCTAAAGTTTTGATAACTGATAGAGGGAGCTGGAGGAATACTTCCCTTATTGTCTATCTGCCAAATCAGGGCATCCGGCTCGGCAAGTAAAGGTAATGCTTTTGTTAAAGAGAGTTTTAGGCATTGACCGTCCCAAACTTCATTGACACTTTTGTTAAGCTCATTGCGGACAGAGTAAATAGGCCAAAATTGGACTGCTAGGGGGGATGTGCCAAACCAACTATCTTCCCAGAACCTGGTTCTGCTCCCATCCCCTATGTTCCATCTGTAGCCAAATTTCACAGCATGCATAATAGATTTTAATCCTTTCCAGAATCTAGAGGTCTTAGGGTTGGAGGAAGGGACAAAAATATTAGGTTTATTTCCTAGGTATTTATGGGCAATAAGAAGCTTCCAGGGTTTCAGGTCTTCCTCATAGAATCTTTTAATCCAAGACCCTAGAAGACAGATGTTAATTTCTTGGAGGTTAGGTATGCCTAGGCCTCCAAAATCTTTTTTCATAGAGACTAGGGCCCAATTAGCAAGGTGTAGCTTCCTATTTCCCTCAAAATCATTCCACAAGCAATGAGACATCTGAGAATTGATGAGGTTCACTGCCCATTTAGGGAACTTGAAGAAGGAGAGGAGATACACTGGAATGCTAGCCAAACAAGCTTGTATGAGGATCAATCTACCTCTGTAAGAGAGAAGTTTGCCCCTCCACCCAGCAATCCTTTTAATGATTTTATCCAGAAGGGGTTGGATATCCTCTCTCCTCAGTTTATCATAGTGGAGAGGGATACCTAGGTACTTAATGGGGAAGTTACCTTTATTACAGACTAGAATAGAGAGGAAGTCAGCTAACTCCTGATCATCCATGTTGATAGGGATGAGTTCACTTTTAGAGTAGTTGATTCTCATGCCTGAGACTTGTTCAAACCAGGTTAGAACAGTTTTCAGATTGCTAGCATGTGTGGAGTCATTGTCTAAGAAAAGGATGGTATCATCTGCATATTGAAGGCAGATGATGCCACCAGGGCAGACCTCAGGACAGAGCCCTGCAATCAGACTATGATCAGCAGCTTTGCTCAGCATTTTAGTAAGAACGTCCACTACTAAATTAAACAAAAGCGGGGAGATGGGGTCACCTTGCCTAAGGCCTTTACCAGCAAGGAAAAAATCACTTTCACAGTTATTTAACTTGACCCCAACAGACCCCCCATGAGTAAGTTGCTGGATCCAACTCTCCTCTATGAAAGGCTTGGAAAAGATCTAAGAGATCATTTTTCACCAAGTCCCAAAAATGCTGGTAAAACAAGAAGGGAATCCCATCAGGACCAGGAGCCCCATCAGGATAAGAGCTAAAAATGGCTTCCTTCACCTCTGTCTCTGAAAAAGGGGCTTCTAGCAGCTCATTTTCAGCAGGAGAGACTTTTTCAGAAGCAGAGAAAAAATTGTTTTGTAGAGAGAACCCAGAAGGGTTTTCTTTCTTAAACAGGTCTTTGTAGAAGTCACTAGCCACTTTCAGCATCTCATCTACCTCAGTAACAGGGCCATTAGGGCCATCAAGGGAGTGAATGAGGGTTTTCCTCCTCCTCTGGTTAGCTACTGCATGGAAGTAAGCAGTATTTCTATCACTTCCAACATATCTAGCAGAACTGTGGGTTTTCCTTCTGACAGGGCAATTCTCAACTTTATGGGTAACCATTTTGCAGATAAAACAACTCTTGGGCTTGACACATTTATCCAAATGATGCCCTGGTTCCCCACAGTTGTAGCAGATCACCTCAGAGTATGCCATAAGGCCCGAAGCAAGGGCAGGAGCAGTTTTCTGGATGTCCTATCTCTTCTTTTGCTGATTCTTGCCTTGAGATTTCCCACTGATCTGAGAGTCAGAACCACCAGCAGATTGATCTTGGGCAATTACAGGAGCCTGTCCAGATTGTGCCCCCATTTGGGGCGGAGGTGGGCCGTACCACTGCCCAACCGGTGCTCCCCCCCCATTGTGATAGGGGAAATTCATCGGAGTTCCTGGTTCCTTCTCATCCACCAGCTAGATGTTGTCTCTCAGGAAGCAGAAATAACCACCAGACAGCTCAATTGAAGCAGATTACAAGCCTAATTTCAATCTTCTGCAGGTTTGGGGGAGAGGTAAGGTAGGGGATCCACCTGCACCGGCTCCGGTGGCGTGCTGGTGGGCAGGAGTCCAATCAAGCATTCCCATCTCGCAGCACAGTGTGGATCTCCTGAATTCACTTCTCCTTTCAGCCCATCGAACGAACGCAATCGGCGGCTCACTGGGGTGGGGCATCCTGTGCTTCTCCGAGAAATCTCCTTCGAAGTAGATCCGCAGGGCTAGATTCAGCAGCTCCCAATCCACATGATCCTTGCACATCCGAGCATACCTGCGCGAGTGAGAGAACGGATTCGGTCCCTCCTCGGCTTCCTCCCTCGCAGCTTCCTCCTCTGCTTCCCTCCATTCGCGCGTGCACTGGGTCCAGGAGAGAGCGTCCGCGGATCCGCATCGCCCGCTCCCTCCATCTCCTCCCTCGAGTCTCCCAGCACCGCCGCGCGCGACGGAGTCGAGCGGCTGGAGCATCCGCGGGAAGGCTTTGTAGACATGTGGGAGATGCATCTTGTGTTGGAAATATGCCCTAGAGGCAATAATAAAAGTATTATTATTATATTTCTTTGTTCATGATAATTGTCTTTATTCATGCTATAACTGTATTATCCGGAAATCGTAATACACGTGTGAATACATAGACCATAATATGTCCCTAGTAAGCCTCTAGTTGACTAGCTCGTTGATCAACAGATAGTCATGGTTTCCTGGCTATGGACATTGGATGTCATTGATAACGGGATCACATCATTAGGAGAATGATGTGATGGACAAGACCCAATCCTAAGCATAGCACAAAGATCGTGTAGTTCGTTTGCTAGAGCTTTTCCAATGTCAAGTATCTTTTCCTTTGACCATGAGATCGTGTAACTCCCGGATACCGTAGGAGTGCTTTGGGTGTATCAAACGTCACAACGTAACTGGGTGACTATAAAGGTGCATTACAGGTATCTCCGAAAGTGTCTGTTGGGTTGACACGGATCGAGACTGGGATTTGTCACTCTGGATAACGGAGAGGTATCACTGGGCCCACTCGGTAATGCATCATCATTATGAGCTCAAGGTGACCAAGTGGTTGATCACGGGATCATGCATTACGGTACGTGTAAAGTGACTTGCCGGTAACGAGATTGAACAAGGTATTGGGATACCGACGATCGAGTCTCGGGCAAGTAACATACCGATTGACAAAGGGAATTGTATACGGGGTTGATTAATCCTCGACATCGTGGTTCATCCGATGAGATCATCGTGGAGCATGTGGGAGCCATCATGGGTATCCAGATCCCGCTGTTGGTTATTGACCGGAGAGTCGTCTCGGTCATGTCTGCTTGTCTCCCGAACCCGTAGGGTCTACACACTTAAGGTTCGGTGACGCTAGGGTTATGAAGATATGAATATGCAGTAACCCGAATGTTGTTCGGAGTCCCGGATGAGATCCCGGACGTCACGAGGAGTTCTGGAATGGTCCGGAGGTAAAGAATTATATATAGGAAGTGCTGTTTCGGCCATCGGGACAAGTTTCGGGGTTATCGGTATTGTACCGGGACCACCGGAGGGGTCCCGGGGGCCCACCGGGTGGGGCCACCTGTCCCGGGGGGCCACATGGGCTGTAGGGGGAGCGCCTTGGCCTTCATGGGCCAAGGGCACCAGCCCTACTAGGCCCATGCGCCTAGGGTTTCCACCACGGAGGAGTCCAAGTGGTGGAAGGCACCCCGAGGTGCCTTGGGGGGGAGGGAAACCCTCCCCTGGCCGCCGCACCTAGGAGATTGGATCTCCTAGGCTGCGCACCACCCCCCCTTGGCCCTCCTATATATAGTGGGGGAGAGGAGAGATTTCATACCTCAGCCTTTGGTGCTTCCTCTCTCCCCGTTACGTCTCTCTCTCGTAGTATAGGCGAAGCCCTGCTACTGTGACGCCCTGCATCCACCACCACGCCGTCGTGCTGCTGGATCTTCATCAACCTCTCTTCCCCCCTTGCTGGATCAAGAAAGGAGGAGACGTCATCCGTTCCGTACGTGTGTTGAACGCGGAGGCACCGTCCGTTCGGTGCTTGATCATCGGTGATTTGAATCACGTCGTGTTCGACTACATCATCCCCGTTCTTTGAACGCTTCCGCTCGCGATCTACAAGGTACGTAGATGCATCTAATCACTCGTTGCTAGATGAACTCCTAGATGGATCTTGGTGAAACGAGTAGGAAATTTTTGTTTTCTGCAACGTTCCCCAACAGTGGCATCATGAGCTAGGTCTATGCGTAGTTCTCTTGCACGAGTAGAACACAAGTAGTTGTGGGCGTTGATTTTGTTCAATATGCTTGCCGTTACTAGTCTTATCTTGATTCGGCGGCATCGTGGGATGAAGCGGCCCGGACCGACCTTACACGTACGCTTACGTGAGACTGGTTCCACCGACTGACATGCACTAGTTGCATAAGGTGGCTAGCGGGTGTCTGTCTCTCCCACTTTAGTCGGATCGGATTCGATGAAAAGGGTCCTTATGAAGGGTAAATAGCAATTGGCATATCACGTTGTGGTTTTGCGTAGGTAAGAAACGTTCTTGCTAGAAACCCATTGCAGCCACGTAAAACATGCAACAACAATTAGAGGACGTCTAACTTGTTTTTGCAGGCGTATGTGTGATGTGATATGGCCAAAGTTGTGATGATGATGAATGATATATGTGATGTATGAGATGTTCATGTATTTAATAGGAATCACGACTTGCATGTCGATGAGTATGACGAACAGGAGTCATGGAGCCCAAGATGGAGATCAAAGGAGCCTATGTGATGTTTATCATCTCTTGCTTATTATTATTTGATTACATGTGATGTTTATCATGTTTTGCATCTTGTTTACTAAAAATGACGGTAGTAAATAAGATGATCCCTTACAACAATTTCAAGAAGTGTTCTCCCCTAACCGTGCACCGTTGCTACAGTTCGTCGCTTCGAAGCACCACGTGTTAATCGGGTGTGATAGATCCTTTCATTCACATACAACGGGTGTAAGAAGTTTTACACATGCAAAAACACTTAGGGTTAACTTGACGAGCCTAAGCATGTGAAGACATGGCCTCGGAACACAGAGACCGAAAGGTCGAACATGAGTCGTATGGAAGATATGATCAACATGGAGATGTTCACCGACGATGACTAGTCCGTCTCACGTGTTAATCGGACACGGATTAGTTGACTTGGATCGTGTAACACTTGGATGACTAGAGGGATGTCTAATCTGAGTGGGAGTTCATTAATAATTTGCTTAGATGAACTTAATTATCATGAACTTAGTCTAAAATCTTTACAATATGTCCTGTAGATCAAATGGCCAACGTTGTATTCAATTTCAACGCGTTCCTAGAGAAAACCAAGCTGAAAGACGATGGCAGCAACTATACGGACTGGGTCCGGAACCTGAGGATCATCCTCATAGCTGCCAAGAAAGATTATGTCCTACAAGCACCGCTAGGTGATCCACCCGTCCCACAGAACCAAGACGCTATGAACGCTTGGCAGACACGTACTGATGACTACTCCCTCGTTCAGTGCGGCATGCTTTACAGCTTAGAGCCGGGGCTCCAAAAGCGTTTTGAGAGACATGGAGCATATGAGATGTTTGAAGAGCTAAAAATGGTTTTTCAAGCTCATGCCCGGATCGAGAGATATGAAGTCTCCGATAAGTTCTTCAGCTGTAAGATGGAGGAAAATAGTTCTGTCAGTGAGCACATACTCACTATGTCTGGGTTACATAACCGCTTGACTCAGCTGGGAGTTAATCTCCCGGATGACGCGGTCATTGACAGAATCCTCCAGTCGCTTCCACCAAGCTACAAGAGCTTTGTGATGAACTTCAATATGCAGGGGATGGTAAAGACCATTCCTGAAGTATTTGCTATGCTGAAATCAGCAGAGGTAGAAGTCAAGAAGGAACATCAAGTGTTGATGATGAATAAAACCACTAAGTTCAAGAAGAGGCAAGGGTAAAAAGAACTTCAAGAAGGACGGCAAGGAAGTTGCTGCGCCCGGCAAGCAAGCTGTCGGGAAGAAGTCAAAGAATGGACCCAAGCCTGAGACAGAGTGCTTTTATTGCAAAGGGAAGGGTCACTGGAAGCGGAACTGCCCCAAATACTTAGCGGATAAGAAGGCCGGCAACACCAAAGGTATATTTGATATACATGTAGATTTATTGTCATGTGTACCTACCCAGATACTCTTCTTTCTCCTGGGTATTTGATACCGGTGCCGTTACTCATATTTGTAACTCACCACAGGAGCTGCGGAATAAACGGAAACTGGAGAAGGACGAGGTGACGATGCGCGTCGGGAATGGTTCCAAGGTCGATGTGATCGCCATCGGCACGCTACCTCTACATTTACCTAGGGATTAGTTTTAAACCTCAATAATTTTATTTAGTGCCAGCTTTGAGCATGAACATTGTATCAGGATCTCGTTTAATACGAGATGGCTACTCATTTAAATCCGAGAATAATGGTTGTTCTATTTATATGAGAGATATGTTTTATGGTCATGCTCCGATGGTGAATGGTTTATTCTTAATGAATCTCGAGCGTAATTACTACACATATTCATAGTGTGAATACCAAAAGATGTAAGGTTGATAATGATAGTCCCACATACTTGTGGCACTGCCGCCTTGGTCACATAGGTGTCAAACGCATGTAGAAGCTCCATGCAGATGGACTTTTGGAGTCTCTTGATTACGAATCATTTTACACGTGCGAACCATGCCTCATGGTAAAATGACCAAGACTCCGTTCTCAGGAACAATGGAGCGAGCAACCACCTTATTGGAAATCATACATACTGATGTGTGCGGTCCAATGAGTGTTGAGGCTTGCGGTGGCTATCATTATGTTCTCACCCTCACTGATGACTTTTAGAAGATATGGGTATGTCTACTTAATGAAACACAAGTCTAAGACCTTTGAAAAGTTCAAGGAATTTCAGAGTGAGGTTGAGAATCAACGTGACAAGTTCTTGGGATCAGATCATGGGGGAGAATACTTGAGTCATGAATTTGGCACGCACTTAAGGAAATGTGGAATAGTTTCACAACTCACGCCGCCTGGAACACCTCAGCGTAACGGTGTGTCCGAACGTCGTAATCGCACTCTATTAGATATGGTGCGATCTATGATGTCTCTTACCGATTTACCTGTATCATTTTGGGGCTATGCTTTAGAGACTGCCGCATTCACTTTAAATAGGGCTCCGTCGAAATCCGTTGAGACGACACCGTATGAATTATGGTTTGGGAAGAAACCTAAGCTGTCGTTTCTAAAAGTTTGGGGATGCGATCTTATTGT
>NC_053024.1:78769123-78788157 GCF_003073215.2 Triticum urartu | reverse complement strand
GTATATCTTTTTGTAATAAATTAGTCAGAGGCCGAGAAATTTTTGAGAAGTCCTTAATGAACCTCCTATAAAAACCGGCATGACCAAGGAAACTTCTTATACCTTTGATGTCCTTGGGACATGACATCTTTTCAATAGCATCAACTTGGCTTTATCAACTTCAATACCTCTTTCAGAAATTTATGCCCCAAGACAATACCTTCATTAACCATAAAGTGGCACTTTCCCAATTCAAGACAAGATTAGTTTCTTCACATCTCTGCAAAACTCGATCAAGGTTGCTCAAGCAATCATCAAAAGAAGGATCCATAGACGGAAAAGTCATGAAAACCTCACAAATCTTTTCACAAAAGTCAGAGAATATAGCCATCATGCATCTTTGAAAGGTAGCAGGTGCATTACATAAACCAAAAGGCATACGTCTATAAGCAAAAGTACCAAAAGGGCATGTAAAGTAGTCTTTGATTGATTTGGTGACACAGGTATTTGAGAGAAACCAGAATAACCATCTAGAAAGCAAAATGTGTATGTTTGCATCTTTCTAGAATTTGATGATAAAAGGTAAGGGGTAATGATCTTTTTAGTAGCCTTATTTAATTTGCGGAAATCAATTACCATCCTATAACCTGTAATAATTCTTTGAGGAATCAATTCATCTTTATCATTAGGAACAACAGTAATACCTCCCTTCTTAGGGACACAATGGACATGACTTACCCACTGACTATCAGCAACGGGATAAATTATACCTGCCTCAAGGAGCTTTAGTATCTCCTTTCTTACCACTTCTTTCATTTTAGGATTCAGTCGGCGTTGATGATCACGAACTGGTTTAGCATCTTCTTCCAAATTAATTTTATGTTGACATAGAGTGGGACTAATGCCCTTAAGATCATCAAGAGTATACCCAATAGCAGCACGGTGCTTCTTCAGAGTTTTTCAATAATCTCTCTTCTTCATGTTCTGAAAGGTTAGCACTAATAATAACAGGGTATATCTTTTTCTCATCAAGATAAGCATATTTAAGAGTATCAGGTAACGGTTTAAGCTCAAACACGGGATCACCCTTGGGTGGAGGAGGATCCCCTAGGATTTCAACAGGTAAATTGTTTTTCAGAATAGGTTCCTGTTTAAAGAATACTTCATCTAATTCCCTTCTTTCATTCATAAACATATCATTTTCATGGTCTAGCAAGTATTGTTCTAAAGGATCACTAGGAGGTACGGCAATAGAAGCAAGACCAATAATTTCATCCTTACTAGGTAATTCTTCTTCACGGTGTTGTCTACTAAATTTAGAAAAATTAAATTCATGAGTCATATCATCTAAACCGATAGTAACAACATCTTTTGCAATCTATGGTAGCATTAACAGTATTTAAGAAGGGTCTACCAAATATAATGGGACAAAAGCTATCTTGTGGGGAACCAAGAACAAGAAAATCAGCAGGATATTTAGTTTTCCCACACAAGACTTCAACATCTCTAACAATTCCCATTGGTGAAATAGTATCTCTATTGGCAAGTTTAATTGTGAATCAATATCTTCTAACTCACAGGTGCAATATCATGCATAATTTTCTTTGTATAAGGTCAATAGGTATTGCACTAGCACTAGCACCCATATCACATAAGCCATGATAACAATGATCTCCTATTTTAACAGAAATAACAGGCATGCCTACCACAGGTCTAGGTTTATCTATATCACGGGTTTAGCAATTCTAGCAGTTTCATTACAGAAATAAATAACATGCCCATCTATATTATCAGACAAGAGATCTTTAACAATAGCAATATTAGGTTCAACTTTAACTTGCTCAGGAGGTGTATATGTTTTAATATTGCTTTTACGAACCACAGTTGAAGCTTTAGCATGATCTTTATCCTAACAGGGAAAGGTGGTTTCTCAACATAAGAAGTAGGAACAATAGGATCATTATAAGTGATAGTCTTTTCTTCAACTTTAATAGGTGCTACTTTTACTTCTATGGGAGGATGATATTTGAACCACTTCTCCTTGGGGAGATCAACATAAGTAGCAAAAGATTCACAGAAAGAAGCTACTATCTCAGAGTCAAGTCCATATTTAGTGCTAAATTTACGAAAATATCGGTATCCATAAAAGATTTAACACAATCAAAACTAGGTGTCATACCTGACTCCTTACCTTGTCGAGGTCCCAATCTTCAGAGTTGAGTTTAATTCTTTCCAATAAATCCCATTTGAATTCAATAGTCTTCATCATAAAAGAGCCAGCACAAGAAGTATCAAGCATGGTGCGATTGTTATCAGAAAGCCGAGCATAAATTTTGAATAATCATTTCTCTTGAGAGCTCATGATTGGGGCATGAATATAACATTGATTTAAGCCTCCCCCAAGCTTGAGCGATGCTTTCTCCTTCGCGAGGCCAAAAATTATATATGTAATTGCGATCACGATGAACAAGATGCATAGGATAAAACTTCTGATGAAATTCCAATTTCAATCGTTTGTAATTCCAAGACCTCATATCATCACATAGCCTATACCATGTCGATGCATCTCCCCTCAAAGATAAAGGGAAGACCTTCTTCTTAACAACATCTCCGGGTTACACCTGCAAGCTTAAATAATCCACAAACTTCATCCACATATATCAGATGTTCATCAGGATGTTTTGTTCCATCTCCTAAAAAAGGATTAGCTAGCAGTTTTTCTATCATACCCGAAGGAACTTCAAAGCAAGTATTGTCATTTTCATTTTCATTTTCAGTAGGTTGAGGAGCAACTCTTTGCTCTACTGGTCGGTGAAGATACCCCGAACAAGCCCCTCAGAGGATTACTTTCCATAGTAACAAGTGACAGTAAATTTCAGCACACTATATAAATTTTTCCTTACCAAATTCCACCTACCAAAGGCGCTTCACTCCCCGGCAAACGGCGCCAGAAAAGAGTCTTGATGACCCACAAGTATAGGGGATCTATCGTAGTCCTTTCGATAAGTAAGAGTGTCGAACCCAACGAGGAGCAGAAGGAAATGATAAGCGTTTCAGCAAGGTATTCTCTGCAAGTACTGAAATAAGTGGTAACAGATAGTTTTGTGATAAGATAATTTGTAACGAGCAACAAGTAAAAAAAGTAAATAAGGTGCAGCAAGGTGGCCCAATCCTTTTTGTAGCAAAGGACAAGCCTGGACAAACTCTTATATGATGTAAAGCGCTCCCGAGGACACATGGGAATATCGTCAAGCTAGTTTTCATCACGTCATATGATTCGCGTTCGGTACTTTGATAATTTGGTACGTGGGTGGACCGGTGCTTGGGTACTGCCCTTACTTGGACAAGCATCCCACTTATGATTAACCTCTATTGCAAGCATCACAATACAACAAAAGTATTAAGGTAAACCTAACCATAGCATGAAACATATGGATCCAAATCAGCCCCTTACGAAGCAACGCATAAACTAGGGTTTAAGCTTCTGTCACTCTAGCAACCCATCATCTACTTATTACTTCCCAATGCCTTCCTCTAGGCCCAAATAATGGTGAAGTGTCATGTAGTCGACGTTCACATAACACCACTAGAGGAGAGACAACATACATCTCATCAAAATATCGAACGAATACCAAATTCACATGACTACTAATAGCAAGACTTCTCCCATGTCCTCAGGAAACAAACGTAACTACTCACAAAGCATATTCATGTTCATAATCAGAGGGGTATTAATATGCATATAGGATCTGAACATATGATCTTCCACCAATTAAACCAACTAGCATCAACTACAAGGAGTAATTAACACTACTAGCAACCTACTAGCACCAATCCGGACTTGGAGACAAGAATTGGATACAAGAGATGAACTAGGGTTTTGAGAGGAGATGGTGCTGATGAAGATGTTGATGGAGATTGCCCTCTCCCGATGAGAGGAGCGTTGGTGATGATGATGGCGATGATTTCCCCCTCCGGGAGGGAAGTTTCCCCGGCAGAACAGTCGCCTAGATTGGTTCCGCCAAGGTTCCGCCTCGTGGCGGCGGAGTTTCGTCCGAGAAGATGGCTTATGATTTTTTCCCATCGAAAGAGTCCATATAGCAGAAGATGGTCACCGGAGGGCCACCAGGGGGCCACGAGGTAGGGGGGCGCCAGGGGGTAGGGCGCGCCCCCCACCCTCGTGGGCAGGGTGTGGCCCCCTGGTGAAGTTCTTGCGCTCAATGTTTTTTATATATTTGGAAAACATCATCCGTGAAGTTTCAGGACTTTTGGAGCTGTGCAGAATAGGTCTCTAATATTTGCTCCTTTTCCAGCCCAGAATTCCAGCTGCCGGCATTCTCCTCTCTTATGTAAACCTTGTAAAATAAGAGAGATAGGCATAAGTATTGTGACATAATGTGTAATAACAGCCCATAATGCAATAAATATCGATATAAAAGCATGATGCAAAATGGACGTATCATCTACGGTGTATCACTACTAATCCACTTAGATTAGACAAGCAGTCAAGGAGCATGATCAGGATAAATTGAATTGCAGTGCTGAAGGAAGTGTATGAGGAGCAAGTTCTAACTTATAACAAGCAAACCTTTAGGAATGTCTGAGTAAGTGCGATGTAAGTTGATTGTCCGATTGTGTTTTTCCTTTGGCTCATCCTTGACTGTTGTACACTGGGTGTTTTTTTAGTATGCCATACTTTCACTCGGACTGGTCAGGAGTGCGAAGTGTGAAATTGATCCGTGGGGCAGCTGAGTTGACACTAGGTGTATCCGAGGCCGCAGTCGAATGTCTGATTCGGCACGGGTGTTAGGGAATTTGTGTCTGTAGTCTCCACTTGGGCCGATTAGGCCGTGCCGAGTGGGATTGGTTAGTGAGGGCATGAGTGACCCACTGGGTGTATCCCCAAGACCGGTCGTGTTGATTCGGCGGGGGTCTTAGAACAAGTTGCTGTGTGTTTTTTGGCTCTTAATCAGATCAATCAATTGTAGCCGAATGGAGGTGAGTTAGTGGGGGCAACTGAGTGCACAATGGGTGTAGTCGAGGACACTACGAATTTCGGGTTGGCGGGGGGGGGGCCTCTTAGAATGTTTGTCTGTAGCAATTGGATTTGCTGCTCCACTCAGAAGTGGAGAGGACACCTGAACCTCTTTATATCATCAACTGAATTTGTTTCTTTGGATCTCAGTAAACTTCCGAGCTTGGGACCCAGTAATCACCTTGGAAAAGGAGAAGATCCAATCAACTAACATGGATATGACAAAAAGGAACTTGGAGTGCGCTCAGATGGAGGCGAAGACCATGGGAGGTAAATCTGGCTGAGTACACTATTATTCTTTCTTTCTGTCTTCGAGACAAGTGCTTTCACTCGAACATATTGTGATAATGAAAACCATCATTCAAGGAATTCAGGAATGTTATTTCTTTAGACACATGAGCAGACTTGGAGAGAAAGACGCGATCGGGGGGCTAGAATGTTTGGAGAACGTTGCATGGAAAAAAAAAATTCTACCCCCACGATTATCACGGAGATCATAGCACGAAGGGGAGAGTGTGTTAACTAATCTCTGTGACATAAGTGAAACGTTTTCAATGCGGGTTTGAGGTAGTCGAACTTATTCTAGCTCCGACTGATCAAGCACCAAACGTACGACACCTCCGAGTTCTACACATGTTCAGGTCGGTGACGTCCCTCACCCTCTTGATCTAGCAAGTTGCCGAGGTAGTAGATGAGTTTGGTCAGCATGACGGTGTGGTGATGGTGATGGTGAAGTGATCCTCGCAGGGCTTCGCCTAAGCACTACGAAGATATGACCGTGGGAGTAAACGGTGGAGGGGGGGGGGCGCTGCACACGGCTAACAATTGTCTGGGGTGTGCTAGGGGAGCCCCCCATATATATAGTAGGTGGGAGGGAGAGGGGAGAGGCCAGGAGGCGCCCCAAGTAGGACCAATCCTACTTGGATTCCTCCTAGGGGCGCCCCCTTCCTTCCAGAGGGGGAAGGAAAGAGGAGGGAGAGGGAAGGAAGGTGCGAATCCTATTCTTTTCTTGGCATTAGGCGAATATCTTTTTTGCGGGTGTTCCGGAACCTTCTGGTGACTGTCGATAAATCCGTAACTGGAACATTCTGTGTCTGAATATATCGTCCAATATATCAATCTTTACTCTCACCATTAGAGACTCCTCGTCATGTCGTGATCTCATCCGGGACTCCGAACAACATTCGGTCACCAAATCACATAACTCATATAAATATCGATCATCGAACGTTAAGCGTGCGGACCCTACGGGTTCGAGAACTATGTAGACATGACCGAGACACTTCGGTCAATAACCAATAGCGGAACCTGGATGCCATATTGGCTCCTACATATTCTATGAAGATCTTTATCGGTCGAACATTATGACAACATATTATTCCCTTTGTCTATCGGTATGTTACTTGCCCGAGATTCGATCGTCGGTATCTTCATACCTAGTTCAATCTCGTTTACCGGCAAGTATCTTTACTCGTTCCGTAATACATCTCTGACTAACTCCTTAGTCATTTGCTTGCAAGCTTATGATGTGTATTACCGAGAGGGCCCAGAGATACCTCTCCGATACTCGGAGTGACAAATCCTAATCTCGATCTATGCCAACTCAACAAACACCTTCGGAGATACCTGTAGAGCATCTTTATAATCACCCAATTATGTTGTGCGTTTGATAGCACATATTCCTCCGGTATCCGGGAGTTGCATAATCTCATAGTCGAAGGAATATGTATTTGACATGAAGAAAGCAATAGCAATAAAACTGAATGATCATTATGCTAAGCTAATGGATGGGTCTTGTCCATCACATCATTCTCCTAATGATGTGATCCCGTTATCAAATGACAACTCATGTCCATGGTTAGGAAACCTTAACCATCTTTGATCAACGAGCTAGTCTAAGTAGAGGCTCACTAGGGACACGGTGTTTGTTTATGTATTCACACATGTATTAAGGTTTCCGATCAATACAATTCTAGCATGAATAATAAACCTTATCATGAATAAGGAAATATAAAATAAAAACTTTATTATTGCCTCTAGGGCATATTTCCTTCAGCAACAATCGGTGGCTAGAGAAGTCTGAGGCCCACCTGGAGGGTTGGCATCGTTGGAAAGTAGAAGAGAAAATGCTTCTGAAGACTGATCTTGACGATAAGAAGAATGGGCCGAGTGGCATGAAATGGAAGATCAAGGAGTGCTTTTGAGTCTGAGAAGATAGTTTGAACGACAAGGTGGACAAGTCCCAGAAAAGGGGATGCACTGGAAAAATATGGGCAGTTTGGAAGAAGATGTACGACATGCTTGAAGGTCTTTCTTTGGTCGGTGACCCCGCGGGCTTTGAATAAATGGATAAATAATCATTTATTCCTCCTTGTTAGAATTCTTCAGGACTTTGAGGAGGAGACTGATCGGATGAGACGGATCTAGATCACAAGTCACTCATGAAGGACGCGTGACTTGAATTATGCTGCGATTGAAGTCTCTGAAGATGTTCTTGATATGTATCTCTTGGGATTGCGTGGATAGATTATATCCCACCAAGTTCATATGAATGCTCGGCGGTGTACAGGGCACCGGCGAAGTTTCTTACTGATCATGCTAGCATCGATCGAATGTGTATCTGAAACGGAATGGGAAGTTGCTGGCATATATTCAGAATGGTATTGAATGCCATAATAGGTAGGTATGGTGGCTGTTTTGAGGAAGATATAAGGAGTTTATGTGTGAAAGAGCGTATCATATCACGGGGTTTGGATGCACCGGCGAAGTTTGCGCCAACTCTCAATGTGAGAAAGGGCAATGCACGGTACCGAAGAGGCTAGCAAGGATGGAAGGGTGAGAGTGCGTATAATCCATGGACTCAACATTAGTCATAAAGAACTCACATACTTATTGCAAAAATCTACAAGTCATCAAAAACCTTGGTACTACGCGCATGCTCCTAGGGGGATAGATTGGTAGGAAAAGACCATCGCTCGTCCCCGACCGCCACTCATAAGGAAGACAATCAAATAACACCTCATGTTTCAAATTTGTTGCATAACGTTTACCATACGTGCATGCTACGGGACTTGCAAACTTCAACACAAGTATTTCTCAATTTCACAACTACTCAACTAGCACGACTTTGATATTATTACCTCCATATCTCAAAACAATCATCAAGCATCAAACTTCTCTTAGTATTCAAAACACTCTTAAGAAAATTTTACTATTTGAATACCTAGCATATTAGGATTTTAAGCAAATTACCATGCTATTAAGACTCTCAAAATAATCTAAGTGAAGCATGAGAGATCAATAGTTTCTATAAAACAAATCCACCACCGTGCTCTAAAAGATATAAGTGAAGTACTAGAGCAAAACTATATAACTCAAAAGATATAAGCGAAGCACATAGAGTATTCTAACAAATTTCAAATCATGTATGGCTCTCTCAAAAGGTGTGTACAGCAAGGATGATTGTGGTAAACTAACAAGCAAAGACTCAAATCATACAAGACGCTCCAAGCAAAACACATATCATGTGGCGAATAAAAATATAGCTCCAAGTAAAGTTACCGATAGAAGTAGACGAAAGAGGGGATGCCTTCCGGGGCATCCCCAAGCTTTGGCCTTTATGTGTCCTCAGATTATCTTGGGGGTGCCATGGGAATCCCCAAGCTTAGGCTCTTGCCACTCCTTGTTCCGTAGTCCATCAAATCTTTACCCAAAACTTGAAAACTTCACAACACAAAACTTAAAGTAGAAAATCTCGTGACCTCCGTTAGCGAAAGAAAATAAAAGACCACTTCAAGGTACTGTAATGAACTCATTATTTATTTATATTGGTGTTATACCTACTGTATTCCAACTTATCTATGGTTTATAAACTATTTTACTAGCCATAGATTCATCAAAATAAGCAAACAACACACGAAAAACAGAATCTGTCAAAAACAGAACAGTCTGTAGTAATCTGTAGCTAGCGCAAGATCTGGAACCCCAACAATTCTCAAATAAATTTCTGGACGTGAGGAATTTATGTATTAATCATCTACAAAAATAATTAACTTAATAGCACTTTCCAAATAAAAATGACAGCAGTTCTCGTGAGCGCTGAAGTTTCTGTTTTTACAGCAAGTTCAACAAGACTTTCCCCAAGTCTTCCCAACGGTTCTACTTGGCACAAACACTAATTAAACACAAAAACACAACCAAAACAGAGGCTATATAAATTATTTATTACTAAACAGGAGCAAAAAGCAAGGAATAAAAATAAAATTGGGTTGCCTCCCAACAAGCACTATCGTTTAATGCCCCTAGCTAGGCATAACAAGCAAGAATAGATTAGGTATTGCCATCTTTGGTAGGCAATCCATAAGTGGCTCTCATAATAGATTCATAAGGTAATTTAATTTTCTTTCTAGGAAAGTGTTCCATGCCTTTCCTTAATGGAAATTGGAATCTAATATTTCTTCCTTCATATCAATAATTGCACCAATCGTTCTAAGGAAAGGTCTACCAAGAATAATAGGACATGAAGGATTGCAATCTATGTCAAGAACAATAAAATCTACGGGCACATAATTCCTATTTGCAACAATAAGAACATCATTAATTCTTCCCATAGGTTTCTTAATAGTGGAATCCGCAAGGTGCAAGTTTAGGGAGCAATCATCAAAATCACGGAAACCTAACAAATCACACAAAGTCTTTGGAATCGTGGAAACACTAGCACCCAAATCACATAAAGCATAGCATTCATGATCTTTAATTTTAATTTTAATAGTTGGTTCCCACTCATCATAAAGTTTTCTAGGGATAGAAACTTCCAATTCAAGTTTTTCTTCATAAGATTGCATCAAGGCATCAACGATATGTTTAGTAAACGCTTTATTTTGACTATAAGCGTGAGGAGAATTTAGCACGGATTGCAACAAGGAAATATAATAAATCAAAGAGCAATTTTCATAGTTAAATTCCTTGAAATCCATAATAGGTAAAGGTCATCTAGGTAAAGGTGGATATGTTTAGTAAACGCTTTATTTTGAAAATAAGCGTGAGGAGAATTTAGCACGGATTGCAACAAGGAAATACAATAAATCAAAGAGCAATTTTCATAGTTAAATTCCTTGAAATCCATAATAGCAATTTTCAACGATATGTTTTAATTTCTTCAATCCCACTTTTATCAAATTTAGCATCAAGATCAACAAATTCAGAATTCCTGGAACGCCTTCTAGGTAAAGGTGGATCATATTCAGTCCCATCATTATCAAGATTCATATTGCAAAATAAAGATTTAATACGGGACACATCAATAACTTTTATATCTTCATCATTATTTTCATAGAAACTAGAAGAACACGCTCTTATGAAGGCCTCTTTCTTAGCACGCATCCTAGCGGTTCTTTCTTTGCACTCATCAATGAAATTCTCATGGCTTTG
This sequence comes from Triticum urartu, assembly GCF_003073215.2. Classification (NCBI taxonomy): domain Eukaryota; kingdom Viridiplantae; phylum Streptophyta; class Magnoliopsida; order Poales; family Poaceae; genus Triticum; species Triticum urartu. Next base: position 78,777,713 of record NC_053024.1, on the reverse strand, counting down.
AGAGACTCATTGATATCATGCTTAGGTGGAATAGATCTAAGTTTCAAAGAATCAACATCAAGAAATTCTATCAACGTTCCTAGCCAAATCATCAATCTTAAGCAATTTTTCTTCAATCATAGCATTAAAATTCTTTTGTGAAGTAATAAATTCTTTAATATTAGATTCAAAATCAGAGGGCATCTTATTATAATTTCCATAAGAATTGTTGTAGGAATTACCATAATTATTAGAGGGATTACTAGGATAAGGCCTAGGGTTGAAATTTCCTCTATACGCGTTGTTACCAAAATTGTTCCTACCAACAAAATTCACATCCATAGATTCATTATTATTCTCAATCAAAGTAGACAAGGGCATATCATTAGGATCAGAAGAAACACTCTTATTAGCAAATAATTTCATAAGTTCATCCATCTTTCCACTCAAAACATTAATTTCTTCTATCGCATGCACCTTTTTATTAGTAGATCTTTCAGTATGCCATTGAGAATAATTAACCATAATATTATCTAGGAGTTTAGTAGCTTCTCCTAAAGTGATTTCCATAAAAGTGCCTCCGGTCGAATCTAAAAGATTTCTAGAAGCAAAATTCAATCCGGCATAAAAATTATAATCATCCACAAATTTAAACCATGAGTAGGGCAATTACGTATCATTAATTTCATTCTCTCCCAAGCTTGTGCAACATATTCATGATCAATTTTCTCAAAATTCATAATATCGTTTCTAAGAGAGATGATCTTAGCGGGAGGAAAATACTTAGAGATAAAAGCATTTGGACTTATTCCATGAATCAATACTATTTTTAGGCAAAGACGAAAACCAAGCTTTAGCACAATCTCTAAGCGAAAAAGAAAATAGCTTCAATTTAACAATATCATTATCGACATCTTTCTTCTTTTGCATATCACACAAATCAACGAAGCTATTTAGATGGGTAGCGGCATCTTCACTAGGAAGGCCGGAGAACGAATCTTTCATGACAAGATTCAGCAAAGCAGCATTAATTTCACAAGATTCAGCATCGGTAAGAGGAGCAATCGGAGTGCTAATAAAATCATTGTTGTTGGTATTGGTGAAGTCACACAATTTAGTATTATCTTGAGCCATCGCTACAAGCAAGCAAACTAACACACAAGTGAACAAAAAGCAAGCGGGCAAAAAGAGGCAAATAGAAAAGGAGATGGAGGATAGAGAGAGAGGGCAAATAAAACGGCAAGGGTGAAGTGGGGGGAAGGAAAACGAGAGGCAAATGGAAAATAATGTAATCGGGAGATAAGGGTATGTGATGGGTACTTGGTATGTTGACTTTTGCGTAGACTCCCCGGCAACGGCGCCAGAAATCCTTCTTGCTACCTCTTGAGCACTGCGTTGGTTTTCCCCGAAGAGGAAGGGATGATGCAGCAAAGTAGCCGTAAGTATTTCCCTCAGTTTTTGAGAACCAAGGTATCAATCCAGTAGGAGGCTACGCGCGAGTCCCTCGTACCTGCACAAAACAAATAAATCCTCGCAACCAACGCAAATAGGGGTTGTCAATCCCTATAGGGCCACTTACGAGAGTGAGATCTGATAGATATGATAAGATAATATTTTTGGTATTTTTATGATAAAGATGCAAAGTAAAATAAAGGCAAAGTAAATAGCAAAGGAAATAACTAAGTAGTAGGAGATTAATATGATAAAGATAGACCCGGGGGCCATAGGTTTCACTAGTGGCTTCTCTCGAGAGCATAAGTATTCTACGGTGGGTGAACAAATTACTGTTGAGCAATTGACAGAATTGAGCATAGTTATGAGAATATCTAGGTATGATCATGTATATAGGCATCACGTCCGAGACAAGTAGACCGACTCCTGCCTGCATCTACTACTATTACTCCACTCATCGACCGCTATCCAGCATGCATCTAGAGTATTAAGTTAAAAACAGAGTAACGCCTTAAGCAAGATGACATGATGTAGAGGGATAGACTCATGCAATATGAAGAAAACCCCATCTTGTTATCCTCGATGGCAACAATACAATACGTGCCTTGCTTCCCTTACTGTCACCGGGAAAGGACACCGCAAGATTGAACCCAAAGCTAAGCACTTCTCCCATTGCAAGAAAGATCAATCTAGTAGGCCAAACCAAACTGATAATTCGAAGAGACTTGCAAACATAACCAATCATAAATAAAAGAATTCAGAGAAGATTCAGATATTATTCATAGATAGACTTGATCATAAACCCACAATTCATCGGTCTCAACAAACACACCACAAAAAAGAAGATTACATCGAATAGATCTCCACAAGAGAGGGGGAGAACATTGTATTGAGATCCAAAAAGAGAGAAGAAGCCATCTAGCTACTAACTATGGACCCGTAGGTCTGAGGTAAACTACTCACACTTCATCGGAGGGGCTATGGTGTTGATGTATAAGCCCTCCGTGATCGATGCCCCCTCCGCGGAGCTCCGAAACAGGCCCCAAGATGGGACCTCGTGGATACAGAAAGTTACGGTGGTGGAATTAGGGTTTTGGCTCCTGTTCTGATCGTTTGGGGGTACATGGATATATATAGGAGGAAGGAGTACGTCGGTGGAGCAACAGGGGGCCCACTAGGGTCGAGGGCGCCCCTGGTGGGGGTGGGCGCGCGCCCCTACCTCGTGGCCTCCTGTTTTATTTCTTGACGTAGGGTCCAAGTCTCCCAGGTCTTGTTCATTGAGAAAATCACGTTCCCGAATGTTTTATTCTATTTGGACTCCGTTTGATATTCCTTTTCTTCGAAACCCTAAAACAGGCAAAAAACAGCAATTCTGGGCTGGGCCTCCGGTTATTAGTTAGTCCCAAAAATAATATAAAAGTGGATAATAAATCCCAATAATTTCCAAAATAGTTGATAATATAGCATGGAGCAATCAAAAATTATAGATATGTTGGAGACGTATCAGTTATCAAGACTATCTTCTGGCGCCGTTGCGGGGGAGCATAGCTCTATTCTTTGAGTCACTTGGGATTTATATCTGCTTATCATTATGTAGAACTTAAGAGATCCAGAAACTAAGATTTATCCCTCAACTACGAGGGGAGGTAAGGAACTACCATCTAGCTCTGCACTTGATTCACCTTCTGTTTTGAGTAAGCTTGCGACACCTAAACCTACTTCTGCTATTCGTTCTGATATGTCACATGTTATTGATGATGCCACTTCTGCTATGCGTGATACTTATGATGAAACTACTTCTACGCTCGATACTACTGTGCCACTTGGTGAATTTCTTGATGAACAACTTGCTAGGGTTAGAGAGAATGAAAAAATTGAATCTGATAATATCGATGAAAGTGATGATGAAGACTCTTCCCCTAATAATGAATCACTTGTTATTCCTGAGGGTTATGTTTTTGATAAAGAAGCTTCTTTAGCTATTTTAGCTTGCAAAGATAGATAAGAACTTAAGAGGTTATTAGCTAAATGGAATAAGCAATCTCTAAATGCTAGGATGAAACCGACCCTGCTTTTAATCTCTAAATGCTAGAATAAACCCCGACCCTGCTTTTGCTACTTCACCTATCTTTGTTACTGATAAGGATTATGAATTCTCTGTTGATCCTGATATAATTACTTTGGTTGAATCTGATCCTTTTCATGGCTATGAATCTGAAACTATTGTGGCACATCTTACTAAATTAAATGACATAGCCACCTTGTTCACTAATGATAAGAGAACCCGCTACTTTTATATCCTTAAAATATTTCTGTTCTCATTAAAGGGTGATGCTAAGATATGGTTTAATTCTCTTTATCCTGGTTGTGTGCGTAGTCCCCAGGATATGATTTATTACTTCTCTGCGAAAATATTTGCCAGCTCATAAGAAACAAGCTGCTTTAAGGGATATATATAATTTTGTGCAAATTGAAGAAGAGAGTCTCCCACAAGCTTGGGGGAGGCTTCTCCAATTACTTAATGCTTTGCCTGATCATCCTCTTAATAAAAATGAAATACTTGATATCTTTTATAATGGACTAACCGATGCCTCTAGAGATTACCTGGATAGTTGTGCTGGTTCTGTTTTCAGGGAAAGAACGCCGGATGAAGCTGAAATTCTATTGAATAATATGTTGGCAAATGAAAATAATTGGACACTTCCTGAACCAACTCCTGAGCCTATTATTAAACCAACTCCGAAGAAGAGGGGTGTTCTATTTCTCAGTCCTAAAGATATGCAAGAGGCAAAGAAATCTATGAAAGAAAAAGGTATTAAAGCTGAAGATGTTCAGAATTTACCTCCTATTAAATAAATACATGGCCTTAATTTACCGCCTGTTGAAGAAACATATGATCTTAATTAATTACCTATTTAAGAAGTACATGGTCTATATAACCCGACACATGTAGTAAAGGTAAATTCTCTCTATAGATATGATAAAGCTGAAATCCCATTTACAAAGTTTGCTAGCCCATGCTTAGATGAGTTTGATAAATTTATGGTTAAGAAAGAAATGGTTAAACAAGAAAACGTCAATGCTTATTTTGGTAGGGAGTTAAAACGCAATGCTAATATGCTTGAACACTTGGGTGATTATATGGCTAATGTTAAAGGTGAACTTAAACTTATTAGTAAACATGCTTCTATGGTTACCACTCAAGTAGAGCAAGTACTTAAAGCTCAAAATGATGTTCTCAATGAATTAAATATTAAGAATAATGATAATGCTGTTAGAGTTATGACTAGAGGTGGTAGAATGACTCAGGAACCTTTGTATCCTGATGGCCATCCTAAGAGAATTGAGCAAGATTCTCAGAGAAATAATATAGATGTACCTAGTCCTTCTAAAAGGAAGAAAAAGAAAAATGATAGGACTTTGCATGCTTCTAGTGAACCTATTGCTGAAACACCTGAGAATCCAAATGATATTTCTATTTCTGATGCTGAAACACAATCTGGTAATGAACCTGAAACTAGTGATAATGTTAATGATAATGTTCATGATGATGCTCAACCTAGTAATGATAATGATATAGAAATTGAACCTGCTGTTGATCTTGATAACCCACAATCAAAGAATCAACGTTATGATAAGAAAGACTTTGTTGCTAGGAAACATGGTAAAGAAAGAGAACCATGGGTTCAGAAACCCATGCCTTTTCCTCCCAAACCATCCAAGAAAAAGGATGATGAGGATTTTGAGCGCTTTGCTGAAATGATTAGACCTATTTTGCGTATGCGATTAACTGATATGCTCAAAACCAATCCTTATGCTAAGTACATGAAAGATATTATTACAAATAAAAGAAAGATACCGGAAGCTGAAATTTCCACCATGCTTGCTAATTATACTTTTAAGGGTGGAATACCAAAGAAACTTGGAGATCCAGGAGTAACTATACCATGCTCCATTAAAAGAAACTATGTTAAAACTGCTTTATGTGATCTTGGAGCCGGTGTTAGTGTTATGCCTCTCTCTTTATAACATAGACTTGATTTGAATAAGTTGACACCTACTGAAATATCTTTGCAAATGGCTGATAAATCAACTGCTATACATGTCGGTATTTGTGAGGATGTGCCTGTTGTAGTTGCAAACGTTACTATTTTAACGGACTTTGTTATTCTTGATATTCCCAAGGACGATAGTATGTCTATTATTCCTGGAAGACCCTTTTTGAATACTGCAGGGGCTGTTATTGATTGCAATAAAGGCAATGTCACTTTTCATGTTAATGGTAATGAGCATACGATACACTTTCCGAGGAAACAACCTCAAGTTCATAGTATCAACTCTATTGGAAAGATTCCATCGATTATATTTGGAGGTTTTGAATTTCCTCTTCCTACTGTCAAAAGAAATATGATATTCTTATTATTGGGGATGTGCATATCCCCGTTGAGGTAACATATGTTATTCAAATTTCTCCGGTTCCATGTTATTCGGAATGAGGTTCTGTTAACAAAGACTTGATCAACCTTGTTAGTGGATTCCTTTTGATGATCATGAGATGGATGAAACTAGAAGGCACAACCTTCTGTACCCTCCTTTTACTTTCTGTTATTTATTTAATAAAATAAAAATAGTATTTTCCCATCTGTTATATGATTATCCGTGCAATATAAAAATACCTCGAAAATAAAAGTTCTCCAAATGCCCTGAAATTTAAATATGATTTTTCTAGAATATTTGAGAATATTTGGCACTGAGAACACAACAGGGGGTCATCCACCTGGCCACGAGGGTGGAGGGCGCGCCCCCTGCCTCGTAGGCCCATGGTGGCCCTCCTCCCCTTATCCTTTCACCCATACACTCCTTCTTCTTCCCCCAAACACGAATATCCAGTTCATACCCGAGTCCAAGCTCGTTTTGCTGCCATTTTCGATCTCCTTGCTCAAAGCACCTCTCAGTGAACTACTTGGGGAGATTGTTCCTTGGTATGTGACTCCTCCATTGGTCCAATTAGTTTTTGTTCTAGTGCTTTATTCATTGCAAATTTTTGCTGCTTAGGTGACCCTGTTCTTGAGCTTGCATGTCAAATTTATATGGTCAAAAGTAGTTTTGATGCATGATATTGGCTCTAGGCACTTGTAGGAGTTGTTGCTATCAATATTATTGAGTTTGGCTTACTTTTATTTTGACGTTACTAAAAATTTCAAAAACTTTTCGAAGGAAGAAATATGCTTAGGAAAATGTTCCAAGGTGGTTCTTCAAGGAAGCAAGGACCCAGGCTTGCAATGTGTGATGCTGATGAAGAGCCACCAAGAGACACTCCAGTGCATCCTTGTGAATGGCCTTCAGAAAATTTTATGGATCGAGCAGGAATTAAAGAAGAATTTAACGCATATTTGCGTAACGCCGATCTTGTGAGCTTCAAGGAAGAAAAGTGTAGCCAGTATCACTATCTCACTAGTTTCTTTGTGAGGAGGTTTGAATTTTCATCTTCACGTAATTCTCCAACTGTCCTGTTTGATCTTTATGAAAATTATTACACTATGGACTTAGAGGATTTTACCACTGTTTGCAAACTTCCACAATGGGGTAGTATCAGGGATCCTCGCAAATCTGAGTTTAGAGATTTTCTTGCTAGTATAACTTTGGGGGAATCTAGAGATATAACACAAGCTACCATAGGGAGCATTCACTTTCCTACTATACATTACTTTGCTCTCTTCATAGGTAGATGAATTAATGGTAAAGATGAGGCATGTCAGATGTGTGTCCCTGACCTCAGTGTTCTTAGGAGTGCTATGTTAGGAGAAAAATCTTATAATTTGGGAGCCATTGTTGCACATAGGTTGCATCTTAATAGATTTAATGGAGATTTCTTTGGTGGAATTTATGCAACCCGCATAGCTAATTTTCTTGGTGTAGCCATACGCGAAGATGATATTGAATTACCCCCTGCTTACCTAGACTTTAATGCTATGGGTCACCACCAGTTTGTTGAGAGGAATGAATCACCTCTCCGGTATCGCTTAATATTTGACAGACGCCGTGCTGTCCGTATTACTCTCCCTGCTCCTGCCTTCTTTGATTATCAGGCAAAAGGAAGATATGTTATTACCAGAGAGGAGGCAGATGAGTACGAGAGGAGGGCGAAGGCCGCTCGTCACCCTGCTGCAGCTCAGGAGGCGATAGCCGCTGCATCTCAGTACGACCCCAACTATTATTATGGATATCCGCCAGGCCAGCCATGGCCATAGACCAACTTAGGCCAAAAGCCTAAGCTTGGGGGAGTACGTATTTCTCACCGACATTATATTCATGTTCACACACTCATTGTTAGATGTCGGTGCTCATACTTTTTCATTGTATCATCCATGCTAGTTTATTTCCTTTTTATGCTCTCTTTTTGTGTGTTTGATAAACCTTAAGAAAAACAAAAAAGTTAGTTGTAGCTTTTAGCTAGTTTTAATTTCCATGCTTGTAGTAGTAATTAAAAACAAAACCCAAAAAGAATTCCTGTTCTTCTTTTGCTTGTTGGGAGTTTTCCCATGTAAATAGTTTTATTTCTTTTCTTTTCTTTGGGGGTCGATAAGAGAAGACCATAATTAAATTGTTGAAGAAGCTCTTATATGCATTATTGTTGATCTGACAAAAGAGACCATATTGCCTTATCTTCTCCTGTTTATTGAATGCTTGCAGATTCCAGCTTAGTCCAATGCACGTGCACTATTATTATTATTCACATCGTTCGGTCGTGCAAGTGAAAGGCAATTATGACGATATATGATGGACCGACTGAGATGAGAAAAGCTGGTATGAACTTGACCTCTCTTGTTTTTGTAAATATGATTAGTTCATCGTTCCTGATTCAGCCTATTATGAATAAACATGTTTGCAATGACAAATAGAGATCATAGTTTCTTGTGACATGCTTGATTAGCTAGGAGCTTATAATGGTTTACCTTGCGTGCCAACATGCTATTAAAATGGTTGTGATGTGGTATGATAGGGTGGTATCCTCCTCCGAATGATTTAAGTGACTTGACTTGGCGCATGTTCACGCATGTAGTTGAAACAAAATCAACACAACCTTCACGATATTTATGTCCATGGTGGATTATATCCTACTCATGCTTGCATTGGGTGTTGATTAATTTAATGATGT
>NC_053024.1:78695438-78768123 GCF_003073215.2 Triticum urartu | reverse complement strand
CAAATTAAAGAAGAGAGTCTCCCACAAGCTTGGGGGAGGCTTCTCAAGTTACTTAATGCTTTGCCTGATCATCCTCTTAAGAAACCTGAAATACTTGATATCTTTTATAATGGACTAACCGATGCTTCCAGAGATTACCTGGATAGTTGTGTTGGTTCTCTTTTCAGGGAAAGAACACCGGATGAAGCTGAAATTCCATTGAATAATATGTTGACAAATGAAAATAATTGGGCACCTCCTGAGCCAACTCCTGAGCCACCTCCTGAGCCAGCTCCTGAGCTAATTACTGAGTCTATCCCTAAACCAACTCCGAAGAAGAGAGGTGTTCTATTTCTCAGTCCCGAAGATATGCAAGAGGCAAAGAAATCTATGAAAGAAAAAGGTATTGAAGCTGAAGACGTTAAGAATTTACCTCCTATTGAAGAAATACACGGTCTTAATATACCGCCAGTTGAAGAAACATATGATCTCAATTCTTTATTTACTGAAGAACCTCCTGATCCCAATATCCCGACACAGGTAGTAAAGGTAAATTCTCTCTATAGATATGATAAAGCTGAAATCCCTCCTACTAAAATTGCTAGTCAGTGCTTGGATGAGTTTGATAACTTTATGTATAAGCAAGACGACTTCAATGCTTATTTTGGTAAACAATTAAAAGAAAATGATTATATGATTACATGCTTGGGTGATTATATGGCTGATATTAAAGGTGAACTTAAACTTGTTAGCAAACATGCTTCCATGGTTAGCACTCAAGTAGAACAAGTACTTAAAGCTCAAAAAGAAGTGCTTAATGAAATGAATAGTAAGAAAAATGATTATGCTGTTAGAGTGGCTACTAGAACTGGTAGAATGACTCAGGAACCTTTGTATCCTGAAGGCCACCCTAAGAGAATCGATCAAGATTCTCAAAGAAATAATATTGATGTTCCTAGTTATTCTAAAAAGAAGAAGAAGAAAAATGATAGAACTCTGCAAACTTCTAGTGAACCTATTGCTGAACCACCTGATAATCCAAATGATATTTCTATGTCTGATGCTGAAACACAATCTGGTAATGAACATGAACCTGGTAAAAATATTAATGATGATGTTCATGATGATGCTTAACCTAGTAATGATGATGATGTAGAAATTGAACCTGTTGTTGATCTTGATAACCCACAATCAAAGAATCAACGTTATGATAAAAGAGACTTTGTTGCTAGGAAACATGGTAAAGAAAGGGAACCTTGGGTTCAGAAACCCATGCCTTTTCCTCCGAAACCATCCAAGAAAAAGGATGATGAGGATTTTGAGCGTTTTGCTGAAATGATTAGGCCTATCTTTTTGCGTATGCGATTAACTGATGTGCTCAAAACAAATCCTTATGCTAAATATATGAAGGATATCATTACTAATAAAAGAAAGATACCGGAAGCTGAGATTTCCACCATGCTTGCTAATTATACTTTTAAGGGTGGAATACCAAAGAAACTTGGAGACCCCGCAGTACCTACTATACCTTGCTCCATTAAAAAGAATTATATTAAAACTTCTTTATGTGATCTTGGAGCTAGTGCTAGTGTTATGCCCCTCTCTTTATATCGTAGACTTGACTTGAATAAGCTGACACCTACTGAAATATCTTTGCAAATGGCTGATAAATCAACTGCTATACCTGTCGGTATCTGTGAGGATGTGCCTGTTGTGGTTGCGAATGTTACTATTTTAACGGACTTTGTTATACTTGATATTCCCGAGGATGATAGTATGTCCATTATTCTTGGAAGACCTTTTCTTAATACTGCAGGGGCTGTTATTGATTGCAACAAAGGCAATGTCACTTTTCATGTTAATGGTAATGAGCATACGGTACACTTTCCGAGGAAACAACCTCAAGTTCATAGTATCAATTCTATTGGAAAAATTCCTTCGATTATATTTGGGGGTTTTGAATTTCCTCTTCCTACTGTCAAGAAGAAATATGATATTCTTATTATTGGGGATGTGCATATCCCCGTTGAGGTAACTTAGTGTTATTCAAAATTTCTCCGGTTTCATGATTATCGGAATGAGTTTGTTAACAAGACTTGATCAACCTTATTAGTGGATTCTTTTTGATGAGCATGAGATGGATGAAACTAGAAGCACAAACTTCTGTACCCCACTTTTACTTTCTGCTATTTATATTAAATAAAGTAAAAATAGTATTTTCTGTCTGTTTCTTGGCTTATCCATGCAATATAGAAGTATCCCGAAAATAAAAGTCCTCAGAATGCCATGCCAATTTAATATGATTTTTTTGGGAATATTTGAGGATTTACTGTGCAAAAATTACCGCGGGAGGAGCTGCCACTTGGTCACGAGGGTGGTGGGCGCGCCCCCCTATAGGGCACGCCCCCTGCCTCGTGGGCCCACAGTGGCCCTCCTCCACTTATCCCAGCACCCATCTTCTTCCTCTATCTCACACAAACCCGAAAAACCAACTCAAGCACGAGTTCCAGCCACTTTTGTTGTGATTTTCGATCTCCTTTATCAAAGCACCTCTCACAAAACTGCTTGGGGAGATTGTTCCTTGGTATGTAACTCCCCCATTGGTCCAATTAGTTTTTGTTCTAGTGCTTTATTCTTTGCAAATTTGTGCTGCATAGGTGACCATATTCTTGAGCTTTCATGTCAAATTTATATGGTTCCAAGTAGTTCTAATGCTTGATATAGGCTCTAGGCACTTGTAGGAGTAGTTGCTATCAATATTATTGAGTTTGGTTTACTTTTATTTTAAAGTTACTAAAATTTCAGAATTTCTCAGAGAAAAACAATATGCTTAGGAAGATGTTCCAAGGTGGTTCCTCCAAGAAGCAAGGACCCAGGATTTCTATGCGCGATGCTGATGAGGATCCACCAAGAGAAGCTCCAGTACGGCCTTGCGAATGGCCGTCGGAAAATTTTATGGACCGTGCGGGAATTAAAGAAGAATTCAAATCATATTTGCGCAATGCCGGTCTTGAGGATTTTGAGGCTAACAAATGCCCCCAGTATCATGATCTCACAAGTTCATTTGTGAGGAGGTTTGAGTATTCATCTTCGCGTAATTCTCCTTCAGTCATGTTTGATCTTTATGACAAATCTTATACCATGGACTTAGAGGATTTCACTTCTGCTTGCAAACTTCCATCATGGGGTAGTGTTAGGGATCCTCCTAAATCTGAATTTAGAAACTTTCTTGCTAGTATAACTGTGGGGGAATCTACAGATATAACGCAGGCTACCATAGGGAGCATTCACTTTCCTGCTATACATTATTTTGCTCTCTTCATTGGTAGATGCAGAAATGCTAAGGATGAAGCATGTCACATGTGTGTCCCTGATCTTAGCATTCTTAGGAGTGCTGTGTTAGGAGACCAATCTTATCATATGGGAGCCATTGTAGCTCATAGGTTACATCATAATAGACATAATGGAGATTTCTTTGGAGGAATTTATGCAACCCACTTAGCTCATTTTCTTGAAATAGACATTCGTGAGGGTGATATGGAGTTGCCTCCTGCATATTTAGATTATAACTCTATGGCTTCGCACTAGTTTGTCGAGAGGCCTGAATCACCTCTCTTATATCGGTTAATTTTTGATAAATGACGTGTTTTTCGTATTACTCTCCCTGCTCCTGCCTTCTTTGATTCACAGACAAAAGGAAGATATGTTACTACCAGAGAGGAGGCAGAAGAGTACGAGAGGAGAGCGGAGGCAGCTCGACTCCACGCTGCAGCTCAGCAGGCAATAACCGCTGCACATCAGTATGATCCCAACTATTCTTCCTCATCACAGTACGACCCCAACAACTATTATTATGGATATCCGCCAGGCCAGCCGTGGCCATAGACCAACTTAGGTCAAAAGCCTAAGCTTGGGGGAGTACGTATTTCTCACCAACATTATATTTATGTTCACACACACTCATTGCTAGATGTCGGTGCTCATACTTTTTCACTGTAATATCCATGCCAGTTTATTTTCCTTTTCCTGCTTTCTTCTTGTGTGTTTGTTAAACCTTAAGAAAACCAAAAAAAATTAGTAGTTTTTTATTTTTCTGCTGTAGTAGTAATAACTAAAAAGAAAACCCAAAAATATTTCCCGTTCTTCTTTTGCTTGTTGGGAGCTTTCCGTGTAAATAGTTTTATTTGTTTTCTTTTCTTTTGGGGTCAGTAGGAGAAGACCATAATTAAATTGTTGAAGTGGCTCTTATATGCATTATTTTTGATTTAACCAAGAGCCCATATTGCCTTGTCTTCTCTTCTTTATTGAATGCTCGCAGATTTCAGCTTAGTCCAATGCACATGCACTCTTATTATTATTCACACTGTTCGGTCGTGCAAGTGAAAGGCAATTATGATGATATATGATGGACTGACTGAGATGAGAAAAGCTGGTATGAACTCGACCTCTTTTGTTTTTGTAAATATGATGAGTCCCTCGTTCTTGATTCGGCTATTATGAATAAACATGTTTGCAATGACAATTAGAGATCATAGTTGCTTGTGCCATGCTTGATTAGCTATGAGTTATAATGATTTACCTTGGTATGCCAACATGCTATTGAGATGATTATGATTTGGTATGATAGTGCGGTATCCTCTTTTGAACGATTCGAGTGGCTTGACTTGGCACATGTTCACGCAAGTAGTTGAAACAAAATCAACATAGCCTCTACGATATTTATGTTCATGGTGCATTATATAATACTCATGCTTGCATTCGGTGTTGATTAATTTTAATGCATGTTGGTGACTGTTGTCGCTCTCTAGCTGGTCGCTTCCCAGTCTTTTGCTAGCCTTCACCTGTACTAAGTGGGAATACTGCTTGTGCATCCAATTCCATAAACCCAAAGTTATTCCATATGAGCCCACCATACCTACCTATATATGGTATCTACCTATCGTCCCAAGTAAATTTGTACGTGCCAAACTCTAAACCTTCAAATAAACATTCTGTTTTGTATGCTTGAATAGCTCATGTATCAACTAGGGCTGTCCGTATCTTCCATGTTAGGCGGGTTATTCTCAAGTGGAGTGGACTCCGCTCCTTACTCACGAGAAAATGGCTGGTCATCGGGATGCCTAGTCCCATGCTCTATGCAAATCAAATCAAAATAATTGCAAACAAAACTCCCCCGGGACTGTTGTTAGTTGGAGGCACTCGTTGTTTCAAGCAAGCCATGGATTGATGCTTGTTGGTGGAGGGGAAGTATAAACTTTACCATTCTAATTGGGAACCGCCTATAATGTGTGTAGCATGGAAGATATCGCCATCTCTTGGTTGTTATGTTGACAATGAAAGTATGCCGCTCAAAATATTATTCATATCTATTTCAAAACCGATCTCTGGCACCTCTACAAATCCCTGCTTCCCTCTGCGAAGGGCCTATCCATTTACTTTTATGTTGAGTCATCATCCTCTTATTAAAAAGCACAAGTTGGAGAGCGCCGCTGTCATTTGCATCCATTACTGTTAGTTTACATTGAGTATGACTTGACTGGATCTCTTTTACCATGAATTACAATGTCTAGTCAGTCCTTGATCTTTTAAGGTGCTCTGCATTTATGTTTTGCGGTCTCAGAAAGGGCTAGCGAGATACCATCTTGTTATATCATATCATGATTGTTTTGACAAAGTGTTGTCATCCGAGATTTATTATTATTGCTCGCTAGTTGATTATGCCATTCATATGAGTAAACATGAGACCTAAATGTTATTGTGACTATGGTTAGTTCATAATCTTTGCTAAAAACTTGAATACTGGCTTTACATATTTACAACAACAAGAGCAAACAGACTTTGTAAAAGTTTTTCTTTATCACTTTTAGTTTATCAACTGAATTGCTTGAGGACAAGCAAAGGTTTAAGCTTGGGGGAGTTGATACGTCTCCGTCGTATCTACTTTTCCAAACACTTTTGCCCTTGTTTTGGACTCTAACTTGCATGATTTGAATGGAACTAACCCGGACTGACGCTGTTTTCAGCAGAATTGCCATCTTATTATTTTTGTGCAGAAATAAAAGTTCTCGGAATGACCTGATAATCAACGGAGAATTATTTTGGAATATATAAAAAATACTGGAAGAAAGATCCATGTCAGGGGGGCCTCCACCTGTCCACGAGGGTGGGGGCGTGCCCTACCCCCCTAGGCGCGCCCCCCTGCCTCGTGGGCCCCCTGACGCTCTACCGACCTCAACCTTGACTCCATATATTCGCTTTTGGGGAGAAAAAAATCAGAGAGAATGATTCATCGCGTTTTACGATACGGAGTCGCTGCCAAGCCCTAAACTCTATCGGGAGGGCTGATTTGGAGTCTGTTCGGGGCTCCGGAGAGGGGAATCCATCGCCATCGTCATCATCAACCATCGTCCATCACCAATTTCATGATGCTCACCACCATGCATGAGTAATTCCATCGTAGTCTTGCTGGACGGTGATGGGTTGGATGAGATTTATCATGTAATCGAGTTAGTTTTGTTAGGGTTTGATCCCTAGTATCCACTATGTTCTGAGATTGATGTTGCTATTACTTTGCTATGCTTAATGCTTGTCACTAGGGCCCGAGTGCCATGATTTCAGATCTGAACCAATTATGTTTTCATCAATATATGAGAGCTCTTCATTCTATCTTGCAAGTCTATAGTCAGCTACTATGTGTTATGATCCGGCAACCCCGAAGTGATAATAGTCGGGACCACTCCCGGTGATGACCGTAGTTTGAGTTCATGTATTCACTATGTGTTAATGCTTTGTCCCGGTACTCTATTAAAAGGAGGCCTTAATATCCCTTAGTTTCCAATAGGACCCCGCTGCCACGGGAGGGTAGGACAAAAGATGTCATGCAAGTTCTTTCCATATGAACGTATGACTATGTTCGGAATACATGGCTACATTACATTAATGAATTGGAGCTAGTTCTGTGTCACCCTATGTTATGACTGTTACATGATGAACCGCATCTGGCATAATTCTCTATCACCGATCCATTGCCTACGAGCTTTCCATATATTGTTCTTCGCTTATTTACTTTTCCGTTGCTATTGTTATCCTAGCTATAAGACACCAAAAATATTACTTTTGCTACTATTACCCTTTACCACCGTTACCACTACTATCATATTATTTTGCTACTAAATACCTTGCTGTAGATATTAAATTTCCAGGTGTGGTTGAATTGACAACTCAGCTGCTAATACTTGAGAATATTCTTTGGCTCCCCTTGTGTTGAATCAATAAATTTGGGTTGAATACTCTACCCTCGAAAACTGTTGCGATCCCCTATACTTGTGGGTTATCAGGGTCTTGTATGCTTGTTGGTGAAGATGGGCCTTATGGGCCCGCTTGCAGAGCCAGGACATGGGCCGCAGGCAGGCAAGTCTAGGAACCCCCGTTCCCAGAACGCCGACAGGGGTAGGCCTATATAAACCCCCCAGGCTAACCCATGCAAAGGATTCAGAACCCCAGCCATTAGACACACACCCATAGAAGGAGAAGTTAGCGCTACCCTTGCTCTTCCTCTTCCTCTAGCCGAAACAGCTCAAGGAGCAAACTCGTAGCCACTCTATTGACGATAGTTATCGTGCGGAGGCCCCGCAGAGCAGGACTAGCGGTGTTATCTCCATGGTGAGCCCCGAGCCTGGGTAAGATTCGTAGGTGTATGCGGTCTCGCTCACTCCCACTTTTAGAGCCTGGCGGCGTACTCTTGTCCGTCTCCATGATAAGCCACCCCCTGGCGTATGTCGCTACATATCCCCGACACACTTTCATTATCACAAAGCAATGGGACATGTTTCACATTTATCCCATAATATTTAAGGGTTTGGGTCATCCAAAGTAATTGAGCACAACATGAACCAGCGGCAATGTATTCCGCTTCAGCGGTTGATAAGGATACTGAGTTTTGTTTCCTGGAGGACCAAGACAGAAGAGATACCGAAGTGGACTTTCTATCAACCTTGTCACCGGCATAGTCCGAGTCGGAGTAGCCAACAAGATCAAAGGAAGACCTCTTAGGATACCAAATGCCAAAGTTTGGTGTATGAATTAAGTATCTCACTATCCTTTTCACAGCCTTAAGATGACATTCCTTAGGGGCCTCTTGATATCGTGCACACATGCACACACTTAGCATAATATCGGGATTGGAGGCACATAGATATAACAATGAACCAATCATAGAGCGACAAACCTTTTGGTTAACCGGTTTGCCATCCTTAGTCAAGTTAGGATGTTGAACTACCTGAATAAGTCCTTGGTATAGTTTGCTTTCTTGCATGTTGAACTACTTGAATATGTCCCTGGTATACTTTGTTTGGGAAACAAAGGTACCCTCCTTAGTTTGCTTGATTTGCAAACCAAGAAAGCACTTGATTTCACTCATCATAGACATCTCGAACTTCTTCGACATTAGCCTTCCAAACTTTTCACTAAAATGAGGGTTAGTCGAACCAAATATGATATCATCCACACAAATTTGGCACACAAATAATTCACCATTAACCCTTTGAGTAAAAAGAGTAGAATAAAATTTTCCAATCTCAAAGCCTTTTTCACTAAGGAACTTGGTCAAGCATTTATACGACGCTCTAGGAGCTTGTTTAAGACCATAAAGAGCTCTGTGAAGTTTGTAAAAATGATTAGGATTCTTAGGATTAACAAATCTGGAAGGTTTTTAACATAAACTTCCTCCTTAGTTTCACCATCTAGAAAATCACGTTTGATGTCCATTTGGTATAATATAATATCATGATGATTGGCATAAGCAAGTAAGATGCGTGTGGATTCAAGTCTAGCAATGGGGGCATATGTCTAATCATAGTCCATACCTTGGACTTGAGTGTAGCCTTGGGTGACGAGACGAGCCTTGTTGCATACAACCTGTCCATCTTCATCTTGCTTATTCTGAAACACCCATTTGGTACCAATGACATTTTGGTTGTTGTCCAGCTTTTCTACAAATGTCCACACTTGGTTCCTCTCGAAATTGTGTAGCTCTTCGTGCATGGCGTTCGCCCAATCCGGATCATCAAGAGATTCTTAATCCTTCATAGGTTCAATACTAGAGATGAATGAATAATGTTCACAGAAATTAGCCAAACAAGTTTTAGAGCGAGTAATTCTCCCAGTTTGAATATCGTCAAAGATTTGTTCGATAGGATGGTCTCTTGAAACTATTTGCTCTAACTCGTGAGAGCTTTTGTTTGTGTCGGGATGGAACATCCTCTTCATCATCTTGTTCTTCCTCTTGGACTTCTTCGTTGTTGGTGATGTTGTTCTCTTCTGGAGGTGGAGAAGGAGGTTGTTGAGGTTCATCTAGGTGTACTTCCTCATTTCCTTCATCTTGGTGTGTTCCACTTGTGGATGCCTCCAAGTCAACTCGTGGTTCACCTTGTCGTGAAGTAGAGGCTTCCACTTGAACGGACGAGGTACTCTCCTTCACCTCCGTTGGGCGAATCTTGTCAATAGACAAGTCTTGGATTGCTTCCGAAGGGTCTTTATCTCCTACATCAACTGGCATTTGCTCTACTTGCGAGCCGTTAGATTCATCAAACTCCACATCTACCGTCACTTCAGCCTTTCGGGTGAAATTGTTGTAGACACGGTAAGTGTGAGAGTTTGAGCCATAACCGAGTAGGAAACCTTCACGAGATTTAGGAGAAAATTTCGAATGACGATGCTTATTAATAATATAGCACTATGAGACGAACACTCAAAAGTATCCAACTTGGGGTTTTTTACCGGTGAGAAGCTCATATGCCGTCTTGCCGAGTAGCTTGTGAAGATATAGACGATTTGTTGCATGACAAGCTGTCTCAACCGCTTCCGTCCAAAAGTGTTTTGGTGTCTTCTATTCATCAAGCATTGTTCTCTCCATCTCTAGAAGAGCCCGGTTCTTCCTCTCAACAACTCCATTTTGTTGAGGTGTGCACGTATCCGATAACTCATGTGAAATCCCTTCATCGTCAAAAAAGGTGTCGACAATGTCATTCTTGAACTCCGTTCCGTTGTCGTTGCGAACCTTCTTGATCTTCACTTCAAATTGATTTTGGGCCTTCCTAGCGAAGTTATTGAAGATCTATTGGACATGTGATTTATCATCAAGAAAGAACCCCCGCGTAAATCTTGAAAAGTCAATGACAATGACTAAACCGAACAAGTTAGCAGCGAGACTTTTGTAAGCGTTGGGACCAAAAAGATCCATATGAAGCAGCTCGAGTAGTCTTCTTGTGGTCATGATGTTTTTCATGGGGTGGCTTCCTCCAACCTGTTTTCCAGCTTGACAAGCCTGCAAATTCTATCCTTGTCAAATATAACGTCTTTAACTCCAAGGATATGATCACCTTTAATGAGCTTATCAAGATTTCGCATGCCCACGTGACCTAACCTTCTATGCCACAACCAACCTTTGGAATATTTAGCAATTAAACAAGTTCTAGGTTGAGCCTTTTTAGTGAAATCAACAATGTATAGATCACCTCTACGTATACCGGTAAAGACCATATTATGATTATCTCTTCGAAACACTTGGCAATCTACTTCAGTAAAAAGGACATTGAGACCGTAGTCAGCTAGTCTAGATACGGAAAGTAAATTATAGCCAAGAGATTCAATGGGCATAATATTTTGGATGGAGCTATCATGTGAGATGGCCACCTTACCGAGGCCAACCACCTTACCCTTTGAGTTATCACTAAAAGTGACATACTTTCGAGGGCCGTCATTTTCAGCAAGCTCACGAAACATATCCGTGTCTCCGATCATGTGATCGGTACATCCACTATCAAGAACCCATTCCTTTCCTCCAGCCATATAGCCGTGAAGATTTGCCATAAGACCAAAGTGTCTCATAGATTCATCAAGGTCAAAATCACTATCATCATACTGATCATAGTATCCATGTTCAACATCGTCTTGTGATGAATCATCACCTAGAGAGAGTGTTTCACTAGATGTATGATCACGGCAATGTTCATTTTTATGAATTCTAATGACTTGAGAGATAATGCTACTAATGACTCCAACATGTCCTTTGGCACGCATAAGGTCATGAAGCTCTAATAGACAATCATCAAAATTAGGGTCACTAGGTTTCATTTTATGAAAAACTCTGGACTTTTGAAGAATCACATCTAGATTTTTCAAGAATAGTTTGGAAGCCGTTCCTCAAGAAATCTCAATATGGTGTAAGCATATTCAAGAGTAGGCAAGCATACAATCAAATTTCTAGGCAATCCTCTAATAATAAGATTGATAGTTCTAAGATTGCGGATCATGTCAAGAGACTCATCAGGGCTAGGATGCGAAGGATCGACAATGGGTGCACAAGGGCTAGTAATGTACTTGTTCAAGTGATATTCAATGAAAATCTCAAGCATCTCAATTTTCCAAGCATTAAACAACTCTCCATCAAGCATAGGAACTCTATGTCTAAAACTTCCCATCGTAGACTCATCCATCTTCCTCCAATGATGATTAAACCAAAGCAATGGAGACCAATGCTCTGATACCAATTGAAAGGATAGAGAAGAGGTGTCTAGAGGGGGGTCATTAGAACCTCAACAAGAAAAAGTAGTAGTTTTTAAGTTCTTCAAGTTGAGGTGAAGTTTTAGCACAAGTTTAAGCATTCACAATACATTTCAAGCAAGCATGGCAAGAGTATATGAGCAACGGAAAGTAAAGCATGCAAATTGCAAGAAAGTAAAGGGATAGGATTGGAGTGTGTAAACACAATTGGAGACACAGAGATTTTTGGTGTGGTTCCCATAGGTGGTGCTATCATACATCCACATTGGTGCAGACTTGAACCCATGAAGGGTAACAGTTGCGCAAGTCCACGGAGGGCTCCACCCATGAAGGGTCCACAAAGAAGCAACCTTGTCTATCCCACCATGGCCATCGCCCACGAAGGACTTGCCTCACTTGGGTAGATCTTCACGAAGTAGGCGATCCCCTTGCCCTTACAAACTCCGTGTTTCAACTCCACAATCTTGACGGAGGCTCCCAAGTGACACCTAACCAATCTAGGAGACACCACTCTCCAAAAGGTAATAGATGGTGTGTTGATGATGAACTCCTTGCTCTTGTGCATCAAATGATAGTCTCCCCAACACTCCACTCTCTCTCACAGATTTGGCTATGGTGGAAAGATGATTTGAGTGGAAAGCAACTTGGGGAAGGCTAGAGATCAAGATTCTTGTGGTTGGATTGGAATGTCTTGGTCTCAACACATGAGTAGGTGTATCTCTCTCAGAAAATGAGTAGTCGAAGTGTAGGCACGTTCTGATGGCTCTCTCATAAATGGAGAAGGGGTGGAGGGGTATATATAGACTCCACACAAAATCTAATCGTTACACACATTTGAGCCAACTCGGTCAGACTGAATATATGAACTCGGTGAGACCGATCTAGTTCAAAATGTGAACGTTAGGCTTTTTCAGTGGGACCGACATGATCAACTCGGTGGGACCGATGTGCTAGTGTTAGGGTAAAACCTCATCTCGGTTTGACCCATTACACAAAATCGGTGAGCCCGATTTTAGTAATAAGCAAACAGAGAGTTGGTCAAGCAAACTCAGTAGGCCCGACTGCATATCTCGGTGAGACCAAAATAGTTGCAACAGGCAAGAGAGAGCTTGCAAGCCCATCTCAGTGATACTGAGATCCCATCAGTGAGATCGAACTGATTAGGGTTTCTGCCAGTGGCCATGACAAGTGAACTTAGTGGCAATGGATGAATCAAATCGGCGGGGCTGAGTTTGACTTTAGGTTTTGGAAATATTTGGAATTGAAAAAGTGGTTGAGGGTTTTGGAGCATATCACTAAGCACTTTGAGCAAGTAGACCATTAAGCAACACCTCATCCCCTTTTAATAGTATTGGCTTTTCCTATGGACTCAATGTGATCTTGGATCACTAAAATAGAAATGAAGAGTCTTGAGATTTAGCCACTCTTTGTCCTTAGCACCTTGAAAGGTTCCACATCCTCTTGTCCATGCCACGCCATTGTTGAACTTTCTGTAATATACTAGATGAAAGTGTTAGTCCAACAAGAAATATGTTGACATTAATTACCAAAATCACCAAGGGAGCACTTGTGCTTTCAGCTTGTCCTCAAGCAATTCAGTTGATAAACTGAAAGTGAAAAAGAAAAACTTTTACGAACTCTTTTGCTCTTGTTTACATAAATAAGCCTAAACAGCACCCTGGTGTTCAGCCAAGATTATAACCAATCATGTCGACAATAACTCTTAAAAACTATATTAACTCATATCAATGACATAATCAACTAGCGAGCAATAATAAGATATCTCAATCAACAACACGTTGTGAAAACAACCATGATATAATATGACAATAACGGTATCTCGCTTGCTTTTTCTGAGACTGCAAAACATAAATGCAGAGAACCTCCAAAGTTCAAGAAGGGACTAAACATTGTAATTCATGGTAGAAAAGATCCAGTCATGATGCACCCAACATTAGCTACACACAACGCATGAGGATGACAATAGTGCTCTCAGGTTCTGGCGCTTATTTGAGAAGGTGATGACACAACATAAAAGTAAATAGATAGTCCCTTCGCATAGGGAAGCAGTGATTTGTAGCGGTGCCAGAGCTCAAGTTTTTGAAACAGAGGTAAATGAAATTTTGAGAAATGCACCCTTGCAATTTGAGTTCGTGACTGGGAATCCCTATTACCGCCCCTCTCATGCAAGGACGAGTGAATAAACACTCATCATGAGAATAACCCGCTTAGCATGGAAGATAGTGACTACATCTTGTCGCTCTATGAACAATCCATGCACACAAAAAGGGATATTTATTTGAAGTTTTTAGAGGTGGCACATGCAAATTTACTTAGGACGGCAGGGTAATACTGCATATAGGTAGGTATGGTGGACTCATCTAGAATAACTTGGGTTTCAGGTTTTTATGCACAAGCAGAATTCCCACTTAGTACAGGTGACGCTAGCAAGTAGGTTGAGAAGCGGCCAGCTAGAGAGCGAAAACAGTCATGAACATGCCTTATGCATAAGTAACATTGGATACTAGCATGAGTAGGATATGAACACCATGAACATAAATATCATAGAGGCTATGTTGGTTTTGATTCAACTACGTGCATGAACATGTGCCAAGTCAAGCCACTCAAACATTCAGAGGAGGATATGATATCATCAGACTACATCACAATCATTTTAATGCAATGTTGACATCCAAGATAAATCATTATCCACTCCTAGATACTTAAGCATGGCATGAGAAACTATAATCTCTAATTGTCATTGCAAACATGTTTGATCATAATTGGCTGAATCATGGATACTAGGTTAAACATATTTACAAAAAGATAACAAGTTGAGTTCATGCCCGTTTCTCTCTGCCACAGCCAGTTCATCAAATATCGTCATTATTTCCATTCACTTGCACGACCAAACGATTTGAAAATAATAATAGTGCAAGAGTGTCGTGGACTAAGCTGGAATCTACAAATATTTTATTCAACAGGAGAAGACAAAGTAATATGGGCTCTTTGTTAGATCAACAATAATGCATATGTGAACCACTCAACATTTTCATTGTGGTCTTCTCCTCGGTATGACTCAGTAAAAAGGGAAAAGAAATTCAGAGAAACACATTGAAATATTTTTTTGTTTTTTCTTGAATAAGCAAATAAAAGGGAAAAACAAGGATGAGAAAAACTATTTACACGGGAAAGCTCCCAACAAGCAAGAAAGGAACAAGGAAATCTTTTTGGGTTTTCTTTTTAGTACTAAAACAATTTAAACTAGGAAGAAAAACTGAAAAGAAGCAGGCAATATATTTTTGGATTTTCTTAAAGTTTTTCAAACACATAAGGAGAAAGCGAGAAAATAAATTTAACATGGATGATACAATGAAAAGGTTTGGACACTGACAAGTGGAATGAAATGTGTGAACATGAATGTAATGTCGGTGGAAATACGTACCCCCAAGCTTAGGCTTTTGGCCTAACTTGGTAATCACCACTCGAAGAAGCCATCAGGTCCCACATTGAAGTACTGGGGAGCGGGCACCTGAGGATCCCACTACCGAGGCTCTGCCTGGGCCGGAGCTAGGTTGTTCCGATAGGCGACGATGTCCTCAGACATAATCCTGTATCCGCCCCTGGCAATAGGATCAAACAAAGAAGGTACAGGCAAAGGAATAACATCACGGGTAATCTCACTAAAGACCAAGTTATACGGAACATCCATAGTGGTGTTCTCGATATGACTAAAGTGGTGGTGTGCCATAGCCGCGCGATCTAAGTAAACCTTGGGAAAGGGGTAATCATGCTGGTGTATCTGGATGTTAAAGTGACTCGCTAGGCGAGTAGCATAAATGACACCATGTATTTTACCCTTGGATATGTTAATGTGGAGGCGACGTGCCACAATATCTCCCAAGCTATAAGTGTTGTCATCGTAAAGTGCACGGCGTAAAACAACAAAGTCTAGGGCACTGAGTACACCTACCTTCTCTCTCGCAAGTAAACACTTCATAATGAATATAGCAAAATAATGCACAGCAGGGAAGTGTAAGCTAGTGGCGGTGACACCTGCCACCCCTCTCTCATCCCCCACTATCAGAGTACGGTAAAAACCATCAAACTCTGCTAGCCTAGGCTCTACTAAACCACCATCAGAAGGGAGCAAGCATATGTCACAAAATTCAGTAAGCGGTATCTAATGGGGTTCAGCATATAAGTTAAACTGCACCTCAGGGGGATTATTCCTAACTAAGAAATGAAAACTTTACAGAAAGGAATTTGCGAGGAGATGATACTGTTCACATTCAGCTGCGATGAAGTCGGTGAGGCTGGTATTAGTAGCATATTGTGCAAACTCCAGAAGGATTCAGGCCCCTTCCATGAACGGGTTATACGGCCATACGCACGGCCATACCTCCGCCATTCTCCAGGTGTGGAGATCACTGTTATATGACTTCCCAATAACTCCCTTGGAGTTCTTTTTGGAAGCAAACTTCCTAAATATACTCATCTTTTTCCTATGAACAAAATTCTAAAAAAATTAGTCCACAAATTTTTTCTCCACAAAACTTAACAAAATCGAAAGCAAGTACTCTTAGGGATGCATAGAGGCCATATAAAGCATTCAAACTACTTAGAACTCTAAGCATTCAACATGCAAGCTCATCTACAACAGCACCAAGAGTAACTAATTATTCAATATATAAACCACTAAAGCAAAAACTAATTGGACCGACGGAGGAGTCACATACCAAGCAACAATCCCGCGAAACATTTTCAGAAATGGAACTTCGAGCAAAGAGATCGGAATCCACGGGTTTGACAGCAAGAACATGAGAGAGAGAGAGAGAGCAATGGTGATTTTTTGGAGTTAGGTGATGATGTGGGATGCAGAGGTAAGTGAGGGGGCCCACGTGGGGACCACAGCCCACCAGGGCGTGCCTGGGGGTGCTGGTGCGCCCAGGTGGGTTGTGCCCACCTAGTGCACCCCCTCTGATGTTATTTGCATAAAAAATTCTTAAATACTCAGAAAAAATCGTACAAAATTTTCAGAGCATTCTGAGAACTTTTATTTTTGGGTCAGTTTCTTATTGCATGGGAAATTCAAAAAACAGACAAAACATAGCATTTTATTTTATTTAACTAGTAAAAACATAAAACAAAAGGTAGGTACAAAAGGTAGTTCTTACTAAATTCATCAACTTCATAGATGTCAAAAATGATCCATCAATAAGGTTGATCAAGTCTTATTAACGACCACTTTCGATTAGCATGAAACCGAAGAACTTTCGTAAGTCACTAAGTTACCTCAATGGGGATATGAATGTCACCAACAATATGCATTTCATATTACTTTTTAACAGTAGGTAGAGGTAGTTGAAAACTTCCAATAGTGATTATCGGAGATGTTTCAATTACATTAATACCATTAACTTGGAATTATTTCTTCGGAAAGTGCATCGTATGCTCATTACCATTGATATGAAAAGTGACCTTGCTTTTATTGCAATCAATAATAGCCCCTGCAGTATTAAAAAAGGGTCTACCAAGGATAATCGACATGTTGTCGTCCTCTGGCATCTCAAGTATAACAAAGTCAGTCAAGATAGTAACATTAGCAGCAACAACAACGAGCACATCCTCACAAATACCGATAGGTATGGCAGTTGATTTATAAGCCATTTGCAACGATATTTCAGTAGATGTGAGTTTATTCAAATCAAGCCTTTTATAAAAAGAGAAAGGCATAACACTCACACCAGCTACTAAATCACATTAAGCAGTTTCCACATAGTTTCTTTTGATGGAGCAAGCTATAGTGGGGATTCCCGGATCTCCAAGTTTTTTAGGTACTCCATCTTTAAAAGTATAATTAGCACACATGGTGGAGATTTCAGCTTCCAGTATTTTTCTTTTGTTGGTGATGATGTCTTTCATGCACCTTGCATAAGGAGGCATTTTCAAGATATCAGTCAAGCGAGTGTGCAAAAAGACTGGCCTAATCATTTAAGTAAAGCGTTCAAATTCTTCTTCATCTTTATTTTTAGTAGACTTAGTTGGAAAAGGCATAGGTTTTTGAACCCATGGTTCTCTTTCCTTACCATGTTTTCTAGCAACAAAGTGCCTTTTATCATATCTTTTATTTTGGGTTGTGGGTTATCAAGATCTACTGCTAGCTCTATCTGAACATCATTGTCTGGTTCTTTATTATTTGCTTGAGTGTCTTCATGAACCTCATCATTATCAGAAGGTGAGTGTTCACTACCAAATTGAGTTTCAACATCAGAGATAGAAACTTCACCATCATTATGAGGAGGTTTTTCTACTTCAGGTTCACTAGAGGCATGCAAAGTCCTGTCATTTTTCTGCTTCTATTTCTTTTTAGAAGGATTAGGTGCATCAGTGTTAATTCTTTTAGAATCATGTTCAATTATTTTTGGGTGTCCCTTAGGATAAAGTGGTTGCTGAGTCATTCTACCTCCTCTAGTCATTACTCTAACAACATGATCGTTGATATTATTATTCATTTCATCAAGAATTTCTCTTTGAGATTTAGCAACTTTTTCTAATTGAGTTTGAACCATAGAGGCATGTTTTCCCACACCTCTAACATCATTTGAGATTCTAAATAACAAGTCACTCAAGCGAGCAATCATATCAGAACTGTATTTCAATTGTTTCATAACATTCGTATTGAAGTGATCTTGCTTTCTAATGTAATTTTCAAACCCATAAAGGCATTGGCTAGGATGCATATTATATGGATTGTCATTGTCATTGAATTTCATTAAAGAATTTACCTCTACCACCTTAGGTGGTGGTGGTGTATCAAGCCGATCTATTTCTTCAATAGGAGGTAAATTTTTTACATCTTCAGCTTTAATACATTTTTCCTTCATAGATTTATTTGCCTCTTAGATATCTTTAGGACTGAGATATAAGATACCCCTCTTCTTTGTAGTAGGTTTAAGCGGTTGTTCACAAAGAGTCCAATCATCATAATTTTTCAATATGTTATTCAATAATTCTTCAGCCTGTCCAATAGTTCGTTCCCTGAAAATACAACCAGCACAACTATCTAGGACATCCCTAGAAGCATCCGTTAGTCCATTATAGAATATATCAAGTATTTCATTTTTCTTGAGAGGATGATCATGCAAAGCATTAAGCAATTGGAGAAGCCTCCCCCAAGCTTGTGGGAGACTCTCTTCTTCAATTTGCACAAAGTTAAATATTTCCTATAAGGTAGCTTGTTACTTATGAGCAGGAAAATATTTTTTAGAGAAGTAATAAATCATATCTTGTGGACTACGCACACAACTAGGAGCAAGAGTATTATACCAAGTCTTAGCATTACCCTTTAATGAGAACCTAAATAATTTGAGAATATAATAATAGTGAATTTTCTCATCAAGAGCAAAAAGGGTGGCTACGTCATTCAACTTAGTAAGATGTGCCACAACAGTTTCAGTTTCATAACCATGGAAAAAGATCAGATTCAACCAAGGTAATTAACTCTGGGTCAATAGAGAATTCATAATCCTTATCGTCAACAAAGATAGGTGAAGTAGCAAATTAAGGATCACATTTAATTTTAGCATTCAAAGTCTTTTGATTATACTTGCACAATAATTTTTCTAGATCATCTCTATCCTTACAAGCAAGGATGTCTCTAGTTGTGTCCTCATCCGTAACATAGCCTTCCTGTACCTTAAGCAATTCATATATAGGAGAAATAGGTCTAATAGGTATTTCAAGATTTTCAGTTTCAAGATCTTCATTAGTTTCAAAATTTTCAGAAGCTTTAGTTCTAGCAAGTTGTTCATCAAGAAATTCACCTAGTGGCACATTATCATCCAGCAAAGTGCTAGCATCAGCATAAATATCATTCATAGCAGAAGTAGCATCATCAATAACTTGCGACATATCATGATTAATAGCATGTGGTGGTGTTGCAAGTTTACTTATAACAGAAGGTGAATCAAGTGCAGAGCTAGATGGCAAGTCCTTACCTCCCCTCGTCTTGGAGGGAAAAAAATCTTAATCTTAGCGTCCTTCAGATTCTTCATAGTGATAATTTGATAATAATCCCAATTGACTCCACAAATATAGCTATGCTCCCTAGCAATGGTGCTAGAAGAAGGTCTTGATAACCCACAAGTATAGGGGATCGCAACCGTTTTCGAGGGTAGAGTATTCAGCCTAGATTTATTGATTCGACACAAGGAGAGCCATAGAATATTTGCAAGAATTAGCAGTTGAGTTGTCAATTCAACCACACCTGGAGATTAATTATCTACAGCAAAGTGATCAGTAGCAAAGTAGTATGATAGTTTTGATAGTAGTAGCAACAGCAATAGTAATGGTAACTGTTGGGGATATACCCCGTGGCGTAACCCGGCCGGAAGTATAACCCAGCCGGACTTGGCGACTCACTAATAACCTGCCCTGACTGGACGACTCACTAAGTGACCCGCCCGAGCCTGGCGACTCATGGGTGACCCGGCGAGCGGGTCAGAGGAATGACAAGACCAGGAGGCCCAAAAGGCAGTTTATGGAAGGACGGCTCATGTTATGGTGGGTCGGTTTAAGAGGAAAGCATAAGTAATATTCCCTTACAAAGGAAGCAAGACTAGGACTCCACTTGTAATAGAGTAATCCTAATCCTACTAGGACTAGTCATGTAACCTGCCCCTTCAACATATATAAGGAGGGGTAGGGCTCCCCAAAGAGGGACAGGCAAAAAGCAAGAAGAAAATAATCTTAAGGGTAGACACCACTAGGAGAGGCGGTTTACGGAGACTCCCTCATGATGATAATGAGACCTAGCCACAAACAGCATGTAGGGCTGTTACCGGATGATGTTTCCCGGGGCCCGAAGCTGTCTAAATGTTTGTCTTGTGTTGCGTCTCTCGATTCCGCTCAACCCCTCTCAAGCTACTACAAACACGCGTTGGCCTCATGACTAAGTCCTCACACTAGGACATCTGCCGTGACAATTCCACGACAGTAACAATGATAGCAATGATTTTGTAGCAAGTGCAACAGTAACAGTAGTAGTAGTAACTTAGAGAGAACAATAGAACATAAATTCGTAGGCATTGGATCAGTGGATTTGTTGGATGATATTCATCATATAACAGTCATAACCTAGGGCAATACGGCACTAGCTCCAGTTCATACATATAATGTAGTCATGTATTCCATAAGTAGTCATACATGCTTATGGAAAGAACTTGCATGACATCTTTTGTCCTACCCTCCCATGGCAGCAGGGTCCTATTGGAAACTAAGGGATATTAAGGCCTCCTTTCAATAGAGAACCGAAGCAAAGCGTTAACACATAGTGAATACATTAACTCCTCAAACTACGGTCATCACCGGGAATTGTCTCGACTATTGTCACTCCGGGGTTGCTGGATCATAGCACGTAGTAGGTGACTATAACTTGCAAGATCGGATCTAGAACATGGATATAATGGTGATAACATAAACGATTCAGATATGAAATCATGGCACCCGGGCATAAAGTGACAAGCATTAAACATGGCAAAGTCATAGCAACATCAATCTCCGAACATATTTGATACTAGGGATGAAGCCCTAACAAAACTAACTTGATTACGTGATGAATATCATCCAACTCCTCACCGACCAGTGAGCCTATGAAGGAATTACTCACTCATGGTGGGGATCATCATGAAATTGGCGATACAGAAGGGTTGGTGATGACAAAGATCGAAGACCCCCCTCTCCGGAGCCCCAAACATACTCCAGATCTGGCCTCATGATACTAGGTATTTCTACATATATACAACATTACAAAGTTATATGGACGAGTATGAACATTAATTTGCATTCCATGGTGCGCACAATGATATTTATTCCACACTGTGAATTTTTATATGCTTATACTATATATAAAGTTAGTCATAATAAAGAGAAAGGAAGAGCATCTCTCTCTCCATCGCATACACAACCTCCACGCCCCTTTCACGTACGCACACAAACTATCTCCAAGTCCTCTAAAAGTACGCCCCCGGCAGATCCATTCATATTTCATCTTTCTCTCACGATATATACGGTGATGATCATTGTATTTGAAGCGAAAGCATGATACATACATTGGACTTCAGAATCCACTCATTACGGTCACCATTTACGTTTTGTGGTTATTATACAGTCACGGGCTCACCGTACAGCTCTGTATTTGCTCACGACACGACTAGTTAACTGATTAAACGCTCCATGTGGCACCTCTATTGTTTCATCACATTATCTCACTACCATTGGGCCCACCTGTCGGCATGTATCTACTCTACACTCATAAAAACAAAGTTGGTGATGATGGTGTGCCTGCCATCCTGCAATATAGGCCATCCGATTTATATCTGACGGATAGGAAGGAAACTATGGCTATTTTGCAAAAATGTACCCACACACCTCTCCACATCTGCAAACATGGTTCTGGCCTCATTCATCCTTTTCTCTCACAAGATAAACTACTCATACAAATGCATCTAGATGTTACGTGCAACGCACGGGCATCTTGCTAGCAAGAATGAAAACAAATGACAAAAAATAATTGGACGGTGGTTTGAAGTCATGACCGTGGGCACATCGAACAAGGTGGGATTGTATTGGTATGCTGAGCCGTCTATTTTAACACACAGGAGCTGGTGTTGTTATTATACACACACGCACGCATGCACATGAACTGCATGCACGCGACACTCACACGAACACATGCAGCCACGCACGCACGCAACACTCACATGTACACACGCAGCCACGCATGCACGCAACACGCACACGCACACATGCACGCATGCATACACACACCACATGACCAACACACACTCTCACGCTCAAGTGCTCAACCTACACGTGCATGCGCACACATCAAGCCCTAATAGAAACATACACAACCAGGTGGTTCACGCGCACGAGTTGGAATTGTGTCGCGCCTACGTAAATTTATGTTTATCTGACATTTTTCCTATGCGAACTGACAAGTGGGCGTCGGTGTCAAAACCGGCCGATCTCTGGTTGGGGCTCCCGAACTATGCGTCTGACGATCGAAGGTAACAGGAGACAAAGGGGACACAATGTTTACCTAGGTTTTTGCCCTCTTAATGATGGTAATACCCTACTTCCTTCTTGATTGATCCTGATGGGTATAGGGGTTACAAGAGTTGATCTACCTCGAGATCGTAATGGCTAAACCCTAGATGTCTAGCCTATATGAATTATCATAGCCTTTACGGACTAAACCCTCAAGTTTATATAGACACTGGAGGGGCCTAGGGTTGCACAGGGTCAGTTTATAGAGAAAGGAAAGCACACATCCGGACGCCAATCATGCCATCCACGCAAAGGAGAGTCCCATTCTGACATGAGGGAAGGCCTTCTACCTTGTATCTTCACGGCCCATTAGTCCGGCCCATTTCACATAGCCCGGACACCCGAGGACCCCATAATCCAGGACTCCCTTAGTACACTACTGGAATCAGCTTCTTTGCCATCTGCCATGGCGGCTGGCAAAGGCATGCATGCCGGACAGCAAAGTCCTTTGCCGTCAGCCAGCGAACGAAAAACTGTCCGTCTGCACGAGTGCTGGCAAAGGCCTTCTTTGTCGCCTACTTCATAGCAGCGGACAACAAAGGGTTGTGCCGTCAGCCGTCGGAGGCCAGCAGATGGCAAAGATCATGGACGGCAGTGGGGTGGGGTGAGAGACGTTAGGGGTTAACGGCGTGCTTTGCCGTTTGACAGCGGACGACAAAGATGCAAAGCTCTTTGCCATCTGCTGACAGTCGGCAAAGAGCTTAGCTCGGCCATCACTGGGAAGCTGCCACGCGGCCAGCTATGACATCTTCCAGCTAACAGCAAAGAGCTTTGAATCTTTGCCATCTGCTGGTGGACGGCATAGTTGGCCCTATTTGCCAGTCCTATTTGGGACCTTTGCCATCTGCCAGCAGATGGCGATAATTCGAAGGTCTTTGCCGTCTGCTGGCAGACGGCGAAGTGCCCAAATAGGCAGCCCAGTGTTCCCAGTTTCTACAGGTAGCTGCCACGTGGCCTGTTTGCCGTCTGCTAGCAGTTGGCAAAGCTCTTTGCCGTTTGCTAGCAGACGGCAAAGAGGCTATGTATCCCCTATTTTTATTTGAATCCATTTAATTTGACAGGATTTCACACACATATATACATACATACATACATATCCAACAACATATAACAGCATGTCCAACAACATATTTCATCAAATCCAACATATCCAACAACATAGTTCACCAAAGTCCATCCTATCCATCATATCCATGTATACATACATATCCAGAAACATGTTTCCCACAACATATCCATATAGACATACATATCCAAACAAGTTTTCATAAACAACAAGGAAGCACCAGAAGAATAGTACACTCCATCAATGCAAGCTTCCTAATCAAGCAAATCTGCAAGTTGGGAAAGATGAATGTTAGAAGAAGAAGAAGACTAGCTAGAAGAAAAGGAAGAGGAGGAAAAGAAGAAGAATTTATCTTCTCTTTCTTTCTTTCTCTTCTCTCCTATTCTTTATCTTCTTCTTTTCTAACTAATGTAGGTAAAAATGCCATTTTTGGGCTAAGTTAGGTAAAAATGCTAAGTCTGTAGGTCAATTTAGAGCTAAGCTAGGTAAATAGGTCATTTGGGAGCTAACGTAGGTTAAATGGATCATATTGGAGCTAACCTAGGTAAACTTGGTCATTTTTGAGCTAACCTAGCTAATTATGCCATTTTTGACCTAACTAAGCTTATTGTGTCATTTTAGAGGACAACAAGCTAAGTATATGACATTTATGAGGTTGGCAAGGTTATTATGCCATTTACGAATAAAAACAAGTAAGAGGAGGAAAAGAAGAAGAAGAATAAGAAAAGAAGAAGAACTTCTTCTTCTTTTCTTTCTATTCCTTCTTTTCTTCCTCTTCCTTGATTTTCTTCATCTTATTATGTCAGTTGTGGACTAAATAGGCTTAATTATGTCATAAATGGACTAAATAGGATAAATAATAAGAAAAAAAATACCGTTATCACGAAGGTGAAGGAACGGTCGGGGCTGCGCCAGTGGCAGATAGAGGTGAAGAACTGGTCGGGGTTCCGCCATTGGCAGATGCAGAAGGATTGGTCGATGCTTGTCGGGAGGCATGCTGCACCAAAGATAATTTCCAATAATGTCTCGTTAGCATGATGCAACTAAAATGTGAATACTAGTAACTAACAACCATTCAAATCAAACTCACCGTGGTAGCTGGAGCAATCTAGGACATCGGCGGAGGGTCTGACCGTTTTTCTCGCACATGGTCTGCACATTTGGTTCTCACAAGTTAGTCATATTAGTTAGTAATGCGAACATTACGTGCATAATTTGGCTAATATGCACGAGAAACGTACCATGAGAAGCTCGTATAGGGCCCGGTAAGACAACTCGTTCCGGTTCCTCTCCTCCTCCAATAGCTTAGTTGTCCTCTCCTCCATCTCCCTCTCCCTCTTCGCCGCCTCCCTTTTTTCCTCCTCCAAAAGCGCCTGGGTGTCCAATCTCTCTTTCTCAACCAATGCCTGCAACACACCACTCCTCGTTAGCATTGTAATCATCGATGGACGCACACACAATGTAATGGAGGAAAGGTGAGAGAGTCTGTATAACTAACCGCCATGGCGAGCTCCATGGGCCATGCACGAGGCGTTATCTTAGGATCAGAGCTACTCTGGCGCTTCTTGATCCATGGGAGAGTCCTAGGACCGCTTATTAGTCCATCACCAATGGCTATGGAGCCATGCGACCTCTCGCCACCAGATATCATCACCACCTCTGTATCAAAAGGATCCTGGCATGGGTTAAAGTCCTCCCCTTTCCTCGCCTTCCCCTCATCTTTGTACCTCATGAGCTTGTGGTGGGAGGAGATGTTGTTGAAGCTCTCTGGATGATCTAGGTCAGACTTCGAGAATGGCTTGGCCTTCTTGTACGGGGCAGTATGGGCCATGCCATAGAGGTCGAAGAGATTTGGCACAGGCTTCTTGTTGTGGTGCACCTGAGAGAGAGGAACAAAATATTAGTTAAGGGCTCAAGCTAGCATGAAGAATGATATTGCTATGTAAATAGGCCATTTTGGAGCTAAGTAAGGTCATTATGTCATTTTCGA
The DNA here is from genome assembly GCF_003073215.2 of Triticum urartu. Classification (NCBI taxonomy): domain Eukaryota; kingdom Viridiplantae; phylum Streptophyta; class Magnoliopsida; order Poales; family Poaceae; genus Triticum; species Triticum urartu. Next base: position 78,742,414 of record NC_053024.1, on the reverse strand, counting down.
GGAAAATAAGCTAAGTTTAGGTCATTTTGGAGGTAACCAAGATTATTATGCCATTTTTGACCAAAGTATGCTAATTATGTCATAAATGAACTATCCAAGGTAGCCATGGCATTTTTTAACTAACTAAGCATATTAAGTCATTTTGGAAGGGAAAAATGCTAGCATGAAGAATGAAATTGCATGAATCATGTAGCAAACCACATACCCAGTGATCCCCGTACTAAAATAGGTTGGAGCTCACTTGATGATGTGGCACACCTTCCATTTGGTCATGCTTATCCTTGTCCCTATGGTGTTCGACTAGCCATTGGGGAGAGCACCACGCATCCACCAATGCCTCCCAATAGTCCATCTTATCCGCACACCATCTCGGGGGCACCTAAGTAATTCAAGAGAAATTTCGGCGCTATGCCTACGAATCAAATCAAGAAAACTAAGTTCAAGGCCTTAAGAATAGGTAATTACCTGCATGTACTTATCCATACTCAAAAACTTGCCACGATACTTCGTGTTGGCCCTCCTAATACCTTTCGAGGTGTAGTAGTCTCGAACGGCCTGCACCCGAGCCTCGTGCCGTAAGTTCTGATCTAGGCGCTTGCACTCGGCTTCGACAACCATAGATGCGGCGTCCTGCTCTCCCTCTAAAACCCTGTAGAAGGTTTGCTATCAAACAAGACAACACTGATTAGTAGAATCACTAGGTAGTGTTGATTTTAATTCTGTAAAGGAGAAATTACCCAAAACCGACGGAACACAATGTCGCCCACCGTCTCGCACAAGACACCGGTGACCATCCCCTCAGGTGGGGCCATGGCAACCGAGTACATCTCCAAGCTCAGTACTAGCTGTGGAACCTGACCCTCACCGGGCAACGTGACCCACCCAGGGAAGTGTTGCCGGCAAGGCACACCAAGGACCTGGTTGGGCCTGTGGACACCACGGGGGTGTACCCAGCCCCTGCAGTATGACAAGGCCAACGCATTAGATATTAATTTGAAGAAACACTACAAAAATATACTTCCGTGATGATACGTGTTTGTCACAGTAGGTCATGTTTTCTGTCATGCATGTACATCCATGACAAATTTATGACACAAGATAGTCATACCTATGTTGTCGTAGAAGTGCTCCATGACATTACCAAAATTATCATCACCAAAGTGTCCACTTCCATGACGATAAATGGCGCGTCACAGAAGTGCTTTCGTCAAGGGTTACCGACACATGGCATCCACCATAACGGAACACCGTTAAGCTATCGGGTCCGGTTTTGGATCCGATAACCCGTTAACAGCCCCGACCAATGGGGATTTTCCACGTGTAAAATCATCATTGGCTGGAGGAAACACGTGTCGGCTCACCGTTGGACAGATGTCATCCACTCGTTGGACCCAAACCGCCAATGATACGTCGACACGTGGCACGGCCCAACATAGGACCATATAGGTTAAAAAGGCCGGCCCAGTCAAAGGCCGGTAGTACTTACTCAGGTACTAGTGGGCCAGCCCAATAACGGTCTGCTTAATAAAGGCCCATTTACGGCCCGAAGCCAGATCTGGCCCATTAATTGTTCGCTGAATATTTGGGCCCATTTATGGCCCGAAGCCAGATCTGGCCCGTTAATTGTTCGCCGAATATTTGGGCCCAATTACAGCCCAATGATTTTCGGCCTATTAGAGGCCTGATGTAGACATGGGCCCGTTTAAGGCCGGTGTGACTTTCGGCCTGGGAATGGCCCATGCCGCCCATGGGCCATATATGGTCCGACAGGACATCGGGCCCACTAACGGCCCGTGATAAAGGTGGCAACAGTTAAGCCGAACGTGACTTTGGGCTTGTTAAAGGCCTGTCGCATAATTTGGCCCGTTGATGTCTATACTAAGGTTTTGGCCTCTTAAAGGCCCATGATATCAGTGGTCCAACTAAGGCCCGAGATATATTTCGGCCTCGTAACTGCGTGTGATATAACTAGGCCCAAAAAGGCCAGGTCTACATTTCAGCCTGCTGAAGGCCCGTCGACGACTAGTGAAAATTGAGGCCCAATATGCATTTCGGCCTGCTAAAGGCCCATGGTTTCATATGGGTCGTAACAGGCCAGTACAATATTCAGCCTGTTAATGGCCCAACGCTACCTGGGCCAAACTAAGTGCCGGGTCCACAAAAGGCCCAACTAAAATATAGGACGGTGTAAGTTGTGGGCATCGCACAAAGTGTGAAGGCCCCAATGATTCAGCCCCATGAAAGATGCAAGCTGGCCCAATTGTGGCCCGCTAAACACCAGACCCGTTAGAGGCGAATGTTTCCGCCCGGTCGACTACATCTGATTTTTTCAGATAGCGAATGATGGCAGTAACTAGCAGGAATTAAGAACAAACCTACTCTATACAATAAATAAATTACGACAAAGTAACTAAGAATAAACCTACACTATACAATAAAGGATTTATGGTATATTACATCCACTGGGCATCAAAGTTCGCCACCAGTGATCATAACACGCAACGAAGAAGCAGATTACAAAAACTGGGCACCATTGCAGCGTAACAAAATAATACTGAACCGAGACCACTTCCAAGACAGTTCAAGAAAGGTAAGCCTTGCGCGGGAACTGCTGCACAAGCTGCTGAGCAAGGCTGTGAGACCGGCCTAGCATGTCGGTCATAGCTTCCAGGTGTAGCTGTTTAGCGATGAGGTTCTCATTGGTGTTCTCCGCAATCTTTCTTAGAGATAGGACTTCAAGTCGAAGTTGAGTTGCAGAATGACTTTCTGCTAGAACTTGGGACTGAAGAAGTCAAACTGATTCAGACAACGAATTCTGTGAGCTTATCTGACTACTAGTCTCAAGTAACTTGAACACCGCATCAAGACAAGACTTTGGGGTTGTATCGCTATCTTCAAGATGTTTTGCCTTCTTTGCTACAATATATGTTGGGTTTGTCTCACAGCCTTCAGCAGACTTGTGCATTCCATCAGGCATATCACCTTGAAACAAAGCAGAGAGAAGACAGGTTTTTCATGTGTATAAACAAAGATAATAACTGTGCTGTCAATTCCATCCAATTTCAAATTAGAAAATAAAGAGTAAGTTCAAAATATCAATAGCATAATTTGGCATTGTTCATAATGCGGGGAGCTTCACCACACTACTGGATTACCATGTCAACATAACAAGCATAGATGAAGGGCAAAGAAAATCATTGTATCTATTTTGGTTAATGTGCATGGCATGTTGTTCATATCATTAGCCACATTAGTAAGATAAAACAAGGGATGACAAGGTGCAAACTTGGGCTGCTTCACCACACACTGGATTATAGATCCACAAAAACAAGCATACATATAGGGAGTATTGAGTAATGTGCATGGTATGAATAAGGAATTTGGTTTTACAAGTAAAACTTAGAACTTACGGTTCTTGCGAACATGCATTTTGGTAGAAACAACAAACTAAACAGAAGTAAATGATAGGGAGTATGAGCAAATTAAACAACAGTTGAGGATACAGGCTTTAGAAGGACTGACTTACATTAACAGTTAACACCAGCTTTATAATGCCATTCTCCATGTCAAGGGAAGGATAACTCAAGAATTTCAGCACAAAATCTTCTTCATAAGCATTGCCTATACTCTACATTTTGTAGGGAGTAATTATAGATATGATAATACTGGAAGGGATAGAGGATAATGAAGATAAGATGCAGATTGATGCTACATAATCAACTACCAATCCCTGGAAGTACAAGCATTACAGGACAAAATGTACTGACAAGAGCAATGGGCTACACTTCTGCAATGGCATTGTCTGTGTATTCTACTTTTTGTTAAGATTAAATATAGATCTGATCTTCTTTAGTAAATGGTAGGCGAGGAAGATAAGATGCAAAATGCTACACAATGAACCAATCCCTCTTCCCATAATACAAGAGTGTTTTGAACACTGGTGTACTTTACAAAACATTCTTATATTATGGGACGGAGGGATTAGCTGTTAATGTAAGTACAGTGATAAACGACGTTCAGTCCTTACAAGAGGACTGGAGAGCTAAACCTCTTCGAAAGCATTGGGTTGATTCTAAATTTATATAAGAGTCCATACGGATCTTATAATGTCCACCAAATGGACGATAACGAGGCTAACATGTGTAGTGATGCTACATAGTCAAATAGCTATGAAAGTAAGTATGGTCATACAGGGCAAGAGGTACTCACAAGAGCAATGCAGTGTGCAGTATAGTTGCAAGATTCTGTGGTCCCTTGAGAATGAATGTTCTTCTGCTAACAGTTTTCGTACTAGTGAGACGTTAAGGCAAATGCAGAAATGTAGTTCAAATTGTGATGTGATATCATAGATAGTACCTTACGCTGCAGTCGAGACCAATGTGTAACAAGATTATTCCAGTCACCATCGGATAAATGTAGCACCAGAGACTTTACAGAAATTTCGTTTAGAGTCTTGCCATCGAAGTGTGCTTGCCTCAGGTAGGAACGATACTTCATCAATGAGTGCTTGAAAAGCGCAACCAACCCTTGCTCGTCTTCACAATCCAGTTTGGTCCTTGCCTATTTAAAAGAATGAAATCTTGTGTCTTCTGTCAGCACAAACATATGCAACAATGACCATGAATAACATTAGTACATTACTTACGCGTAAGTTGCGGTGGAAGACTGGAAATTCTTCAGTGTCTGCCGTATAATCTTTCCATGAAGGAATGATGCGCACAAAGTTCCTGACAACAATATAAGCTTTGTCTTCTAAACTAGGAAGAAATGGCACAGGGGTCCTATTTGCTGCAATTGGGGCTCTCTCTGGTTCTAAAAGGGATTTGGCAACTGGATTTGGTGTACTCTTTGCTGGAATGGGGGTTTTGTGCCGTAGAGCTGGTGCTATGTCAACTGGCATAATCATAATGTTTGCTACAGTTGGGGTCTGCTGAGTTGGGGCATCAGAAATGACCAGTGTAGTAAGGCTAGAGTTTGCTAGAGTTGGGGTCTTTTGTGGGTCAGGTGATATTGCAACTACACCTAATGGGCTATTTGATTTATCAGGTGCCACTACCTTTTCCAAATACTTTGCTTGTGCTCCTCCATGATCAGCAATTGCCCTCTTCCTTTTGAACGTCTGATACACAAGAACAACATTTGAATGGATAAATATGGTATGATGACAGATGGAATATGTACTGAAAATGGATAGGTAGGGCGTATTCACATACACGATGTGTAAACTAAGCTAATGGTAGTTCAACAAAGTAGAAGCAACGCAAAGCATCGGTTGCAAGATATGTGCGACAAATATAACCTTGGAAAGTTAGAGCAAGAACCTTGAGGGGTGAATAAGATAGGGCATCTTCCTCTGACTCCACCACTAGAGAGCTACATTGACTTAGGTCTCCCTGTAGCTCAGAATCACTGTTAGGATCATATTCTGAGCATAAATCTGTAGGTGGAGAGCGTTTGCATTGCATCCAGACTTGATTCCAGTCCCTTAATGCCAAGTTTGACAGCCATGGCATTGTTCTGCTTTATTATTTTCATGCGCAAGATCATAATCATTATGATGTTGTTCAGAATCTGAGATTCATGAAAACATAAAAAGTAGTCAGAATCTATGGAATGCATTGCGGATTCAACTCGAGGAGTGTCTCCCTATAAAGCCCTGCATATGCAAAGTTGACCCCCCAACCGTGCTGACCAGACCACACACAGAAATACAAACCCCTTATGTCTCTATAACAGGCATATACACATTTCAAAACTGAAGTAGGAACATCAGAATCATATCAAATTCGTATTTGAACAAATAAACTAAGGAATTATGAGTGGCATAATGTTTAGCTTCAAGGGTGGAGTGTTGGTAGTGCGACACAAAGCAAGTAGGCAGATTGTATTCGATGTAAAAAATTGAAGCCTATGTAAAAGCTGGAAATGACACTTTCTTTCTATACAATGCAGTGTTCGTTGCCCACACATGATGGAAGAGATCACATAGAGAAATACTATTCACTCATGTCTATGGTTGCAGTATTTAGAAACAGGGTGGTCCACCCTAAAATAATATTGACAACAAATATGACAAGGCAAACATAGGTGTAGTGAATCAATCATTTACTTGTGATCTCACTAGGACAAGTATGCAGAATTGTAACTACAGTAAAAGACCGTCCAAATATGAATCAAGAAGTTTGTCTAGCACTTATTGTTTGCAACTAATCGACGTGAATAATTGGATATTATATCTAATGAGTAAGAAAGACAAGTAAAATTGTCAACGAACCTGGCTTGCAGTAGTAATCTGGGTCAATGTCACTAGACCACCAATCCAAAATGACTAGTGTCTGTTCCAAGGGCCGGAATTTTGAAAACCCTTTGAACTTTACAAGTACTAAAGATTACCGAAATACATCTGAACCATTAACTATAGGTAGCACTGAGCACACAACAAACCCTAATGACAATCCTGCTTAATGAGTAATGAATCAATTAGAAAATGGGTGATGAGGAGTGGCTACTGAGTGTTGAGGACTTATCTCAGGATAAATCGGGTTGGCTTAGTGGGTGATGCGCGCCTGAGCGCTGAACGGACTGGGAAGGTAGGCAAGGCGGCGCGCCCGGGCAGCGGTGATGCTGTTGGGTGAGCGGCTCCTGACCTCCTGTTAGTCCGGTGTCTCCTCCTAGAGTCATGCCATCCTGGGACGGCAAGTCGCCGGCGAGACAGGCGGCTAGGGGCGAGTAGAGATCGGAAGCGCGTAGCAAAACAAAGGGGAATCGGGGCCTGGGATGACCCAAAATCCCAGGGTGGGCCGGCCCACCGTGGGCACCCTGTAGAGATACACAAGCGAGCGGCGAACATGCATTTTCGAAACTAATTTACGAACATTTAGCTGACCAATTAAATGAATCTGTTTTAATAATATCATATTCGTATTTGAACAACTAAGCTTGTTTAGCTTGATGGGACGAGCAGTGCTATTATGACACGAAGCACGTATTCTGATAGTATAGTGATCATAAAAGGGGGAAACCGGAGAAATAATATTTAGCAGCCATTGTTTGCCTCGAACTAAGAACTAAATTGAGGAGATATGAAGTACCACCTCTCTTGCGGCGCCGCGTTGAAGTAGATCTCCGACGGTAGATGGGTGCATCGGGGGATAAGTCCCATTGCGGTGGAAGAGAAGGTCTTGTGAACGGCCCCAGCAGAGTGGACGACGGCGCCGATGAAGCGAGAGGACGTGATGCAAGGCTCTTGGTCCGTCGCCGTGGAAGAGAAACGTCCATCTCTAGCAGTGGACGACGCGGTCTTGGTAGGCGCTCCGGCATGGTGGAGGACGGTGGCGATGGATGTGGTGGAGGACGGCGGCGATGGATGTGGTGGATGACGGCGGCGATGGATGGGGTGGTGGACGGAGGCTAGTGTGGGGATGGTGTTCTAGATCAGACGGTGTATGAATGGGAAAATGGAGGGAGAGGTACGGGGAACCATGTTTTTGGGACGCGCCTGTGTGAAATATGGGAAAGTTACGAACTTACACTACAAAAAAAGACACATTCGTGACATTTTGGGCCGAACGAAATTTTTTCCTGTCATACTTATGACACTTCTATGACGATAATTGTGACAAAACCCGGTATCATCATAGATGTGTTGGGGTCCTACTTCTATGACAAAAAATCATGATAGAAAATGGGCTTTTCGTCTTGGGAGGGCCGGAGACGTAGATGCATGACATTTTTTGGGTCGTCCATGAGGGGAAAAACCGTGGTAGAAGCGAGGGCGCGGAAAATATCGGGGAGTCCCCGGTTACGGTGGGTGGTCGGGGGCTGAGCGATGCGCATTTCTCTCATACGTACGCGCGTGTGTGCGAGGCGTTCGGCTCTAACTGAACCCGAGCGAGGTGTTGGGCTCTGACTAAACCCGAGCGAGGCGTTGGGCTCTAACTGAACCCGAGCGATTGCACTGGACGCTACGCGTTACTAAACCCGAGCGATTGATCGATGACTGTTAACTGAACCCGGTCGAGCGATTCCTTCGCTACTGCTGCTAACTGAAGCCGATCGATGCTGCCTCTGGATGAACAGTGAGCGTTGCGGGGGGGTGGATGAATAGTTCATGGTGGGGTGGATGAACAGGACCCCGTGGTGTTGCCTCTGGATGAACAGTACCCCGATCGATCGACCTGGTTGGGGCTAGATGAACATGCCCCGTGGAGGGCTGGATGAATAGGACCACCCCGTGGAGGGCAGGATGAACAGTAGACGGTGGAGGGCAGGATGAACAGTAGCCCGTGGAGGGGTGGATGAACAGGAGCCCGTGGAGAGGGTTGGTTGAACAGTAGCCGGTGGAGTAGCGCGCGGTGGAGGCTGGATGAACAGGAGCCCGTGGATGAACAGTCGCAGGTGGAGGCTGGAGGAGGTCGACGGTGGATGAACAGTAGCTCGTGGAGGCTGGAGGGGATCAACGGTGGAGATGAACAGTATCCCGTGGAGTCCCGTTTTGCGGTATGCCACACCCCTCCCGATGAATAGGACACCCGTTTCGATCGTAGCGCTCCAACACAAGTTCGTTTCCTCCGTTTTTTGGTACGCCACACCCCTCCCGATCAACAGGACCACCGTTTCGACCGTAGGAGGTCCGTTTCCTCCGTTTTGCAGTACGCCAGACTCCTCCCGATGAATAGGATCCCGTTTCGAACGTGGCCGGTCGAACACAAGGCCGTTTCCTCCATTTTGCGGTATGCCAGGCCTCGTTTCCATTGGCTGTTCCATCCAAGCCCTCCCGGTGAACACGATGACGCATTCTGTTTTGACCCAGCCGGTTGGCTCCCCATGAACACAACGATGACGTAGTTTCTCCGTTATGACCTAGCCATGTACACGAGCCCTGGCCGTACGTATGCGCGAGTAGGTGTTCGAGACCTTGCCCGTATGTACGTACATGGCCGTATTTTCTTTCTTACACACTGGCCGCTGTACGTACGTGTACATGCTACATGAGCGCCTCTACTACGACACATGCGCGCCTCTACATCGACCAGTATGTACGTACACGTTCGCGACCAGAATGACAACGCTACGTATGCTTCAACCAGGTGGGTCCCTACTTTGAGGCACTTCCTTGCGTGCGAAGATGTAGCTGGTGGGTCCCAGCAGTCAGGGGGATGTTGGAAATATGCCCTAGAGGCAATAATAAAATGGTTATTATTATATTTCTTTGTTCGTGATAATTGTCTATTATTCATGCTATAATTGTGTTATCCAGAAATCGTAATACATGTGTGAATACATAGACCACAACACGTCCCTAGTGAGCCTCTAGTTGACTGGCTCATTGATCAAAAGATAGTCATGGTTTCCTGACTATGGACATTGGATGTCATTGATAACGGGATCACATCATTAGGAGAATGATGTGATGGACAAGACCCAATCCTAAGCATAGCTCAAAGATCGTGTAGTTCGTTTGCTGTAGCTTTTCCGAATGTCAAGTATCATTTCCTTAGACCATGAGATTGTGCAACTCTCGGATACCGTAGGAGTACCTTGGGTGTGCCAAACGTCACAACGTAACTGGGTGACTATAAAGGTACACTACAGGTATCTCCAAAAGTGTCTGTTGGGTTGGCACGAATCGAGACTGGGATTTGTCACTCCGTATGACGGAGAGGTATCTCTGGGCCCACTCGGTAATGCATCATCATAATGAGCTCAAAGTGACCAAGTGTTGATCACGGGATCATGCATTACGGCATGAGTAAAGTGACTTGCCGGTAACGAGATTGAACGAGGTATTGGGATACCGACGATCGAGTCTCGGGCAAGTAACATACCGATTGACAAAGGGAATTGTATACAGATTGATTGAATCCTCGACATCGTGGTTCATCCGATGAGATCATCGAGGAGCATGTGGGAGCCAACATGGGTATCCAGATCCCGCTGTTGGTTATTGACCGGAGAGTCATCTCGGTCATGTCTACATGTCTCCCGAACCCGTAGGGTCTACATACTTAAGGTTCGGTGACGCTAGGGTTGTAGAGATATTAGTATGCAGTAACCCGAAAGTTGTTTGGAGTCCCGGATGAGATCCTGGATGTCACGAGGAGTTCCGAAATGGTCTGGAGGTAAAGATTTATATATAGGAAGTCTAGTTTTGGCCATCGGGAAGGTTTCGGGGTCGCCGGTATTGTACGGGGACCATCGGAAGGGTCCCGGGGGTCCACCGGGTGGGGCCACCTATCCCGGAGGGCCCCATGGGCTGAATTGGGAGGGGAACCAGCCCCTAGTGGGCTGGTGCACCCCCCTTGGGCCTCCCCTGCGCCTAGGGTTGGGAAACCCTAGGGTGGGGGCGCCCCCCACTTGGCTTGGGGGGGAAGCCACCCCTTGGCCGGCGCCCCCCTTGGAGATCCATCTCCTAGGGCCGGCGCCCCCCAAGGCCCCTATATAAAGAGGGGGGAGGTAGGGCAGCCGCACCCCCTTGCTCTTGGCGCCTCCCTCTCCCTCCGTAACACCTCTCCTCCCCGCTTGCGCTTGGCGAAGCCCTGCCGGGATCCTGCTGCATCCACCACCACGCCGTCGTGCTGCTGGATCTTCATCAACCTCTCCTTCCCCCTTGCTGGATCAAGTTGGAGGAGACGTCTTCCCAACCGTACTGTGTTAAACGCGGAGGTGCCGTCCGTTCGGCACTAGGTCATCGGTGATTTGGATCACGTCGAGTACGACTCCATCAACCCCGTTCTCTTGAACGCTTCCGCGCACGATCTACAAGGGTATGTAGATGCACTCCTCTCTCCCTCGTTGCTAGATGACTCCATAGATTGATCTTGGTGATGCGTAGAAAATTTTAAAATTCTGCTACGTTCCCCAACAGGATGTGTCTTAATATTTTTGCAGGAAACCTTGATGAGTTTGAGAATTGCACACAATTTGTACAAAAACTACTTAGATGCCCTTTGATCCCATATCCAACAACCTCGAAGCTCGTATCACCGTAGCATCTAAGATGAAGGAGGACATCATATTCTCCTGTATGTAAGAATATCATGTGCTACCACACCTTAGATGCTTTGGTGATACAAGCTCTTCGGAGGTGCTGGATTTGTGACCCAACACCTCCTTAGTGGTTCGAATGGTTTTTTGCAGAAAAGCCCCAAAAGAGTTCGGCCACTACTTACAAGCACAAAGACTGCTCAGATGCCATTGGATCTCAGATCAAACGACCTCCAAGCTCGTATCACCGTAGCATCCAAGCTGCGATATCACCTTATGTTTTCTCGCATGGGAGAGTATGAGGTGCTCCCGCACCGTAGATTTATGGTGATACGAGTTCACTGAGATCTAACGGCCCACAGTAGGAGGTTTGAATATTTTTCCAATATACGGCTGATAGAGTTTGGGAAATGCGCAGAAAGTACAAGTACTACACATGTGCCATCTGATCACTGATCATACGACCTAGATGCTCATATCACCATAGCAGGTAATTAAGCTATGGGGAGCACCTAATATGAGCACCGGGGAGCCGTTGGATCGAAGATGCAGTGGCACACACGAGGCCTGAATGTTTTATTTGCAAAAAAACCTTTGGAGAGTTTGGAAATTGCGCATAATTAGAAAGACTACTCCCAAGCCATTGGATCTCACTTCCAACGATGTAAAAACTCGTATCACAATAGTATCTAAGCTGCGGGGTGGATGTGATATTCTATGTTGCTGTCATTTTTGTTCATAAACTTGCAAAAAACGTGTAACTCGTGCCGTTACTTGTCTAACCACACAAAGTGTTTGTTCAAAAAAACCATCCTACACTAAAATATTGGAACAACACACGAGGGTCCCACTTGTCATTAATCAAATTTGGACCTAAAACTAACAAATCTAAAAGACGAGATTCGAACTGGCAACCTGGAATACAAAGCATAAGTCGATAGCCTGAAGAAATGAACGGTTGTTGGCTTTGTCCCATAACTTGATTTTATACAGTACTTGCATTGAGTAGAGTAGAGGGAGTGCCTCGTCAACACGTGCATGACCGTTGTCTCACTTACTGGTGGGTCCTAGGTCTGCGATCTCAATCTCTCTTCTCTCCATCGTCTAACCTTTGCACGGGCACACACGAAGAGCGGCACTAGCTTGCCGTGGTGTTATTACAACTAAAAAAAGCTTGGAAAATAGAAGAATCGCCTAGAACAAGAGATGTTGTGGCTGGTCGAGACGGAGCTAACCACATCTATCCTCCGTGCCACGTTTGCATGATGAAGCTGTGTGGCTAGTGGGGTGTTTTCGACCGACTGGCTGGGTCCCGAGGTCGAACCATAGGTACTACGTCTGATACAGTATATTTTTACATGCACATTTTTCCTCCGTGCCGAGACGTGGCACACCCTACCGCGCGGTTTCGGGGTCCTCCCAGGTGGTGCACGCATATATTCTTCCTGGCATGGGATGCCCTACCGCGCGTTTTTTGGGTCCTCCTCGGTCGTAGCGCCTAAGCAAGTAAATGAGTTGTTAAATCATGAAAGACCACCTTTCCCGCCGAGTACATCAGTGAAGCACGGTGGCTAGCTAGTTGGGCTAGTTCGACCGATTAGCTAGGCCACCGCCACATTTGTTTTTTCACCCCTTTTATATCTACTTGCCGGCAGGTAAATTTAAATATCCACCGCGGCGTTGCTCTGGTGTTTGGGTGTAGCAGGATTTTTAATTTTTTGATTGACGGGAGCAGGTGCGGCATGATTTTTAATTTTTTGATTGACGAGAGCAGGCGCGGCAGCAATTAGTCACGATGACTCCGCCTATAAAAAACCACTGCTCCCTGATGTGAGAAGTCGTCGACTGGTGTTTTACCGTGGTGAAACCAAAAGTTTCCCCGCTCCCTCCGCCTTCCCATAGATTGCATTGCCTTTCAGCCATTTCGCCCCCTTTGCTTCCTCTCCCATTGCTTCTACCTGGTGCCATGGCGGCGCAGCAGATCACGAAGTCCGAGGTGAGGCGCCTGACACTGGCTCCCGTCGACCGGGAGCAGGCTCTGTGGGCGGTTGCACCCTACATCACCAACGTCGTGTGCCTCGAGAAGCAGAGGGACTTCGGTGGTGTTTAGGCGCCCTCTGCATGGGCATTCCCATGTCTCGGCACAACATGACCGTTTGATCAAACTCAGACGATGCAGATTCAGTCACTGTAGCACAAAGCGTGTGGGTGTGTTTGGTTGCATTCTCATCTCATTATAGTTGTTTCCTCTTCGTGTATTTTTGTCAACCTACTAGTGTGGACTCATGCACCCTTCATGCACTCTGCCAAACACCCAAAAGTGGGTCGAGAAGGGAACTTTTGCTCCCATCCCGTGCACCCTTCATACACCCTGCCTAACACTATTCGTGCTTCATATGGTTCATGTTTCATGGAGTACTGTAGCACCGTACTCTCCGTGCGTTGTGGACCTAGTTCTGTTAACACTGATCTCACCGTTCATTCTCGACCGGACAGTCGAAAAAGCGGTACTATGTTACATATAGGAGTAGTTGACATGCGCACAACATCATTTGTTATCATCATATCTTACTACACTAGCAACAAGATTGTGTAGTACTGACTTATGAACCACTGCACATGCCTAGTAGTAGGAGCACTGTGTATGTTCAAGTGGTTGCCGTGTTTCGCACTCCTCCGTCGTAAGAGTGGAAACGCTTGCTGTAATCATTTTTTTCTTCAGAAAAACAGTGGACACACTCTACCGTATGGATCCTCCTCCAGCCATGCACTAAATTACTCACTTTCACCGACGTGTGGGACAGCCAGCACCTGGGTCCACCAGCCATGCACTAAATTACTCCGTAGTAGAGTGACGGCAGACTACCCCGATCGAACCGCCGCAGTAATGCCCAATGAGCCGTCAAATCACAAAACCCCCTCCTTTCCAGCAGTAAGTTGGATGGACGAAGCAACCATCATTTCACTCTTCTCTCTCAGCTTCCTCTCTTGAAGAAAACCCCCACTCGCTTTGCTTCTCCCTCATCTCGTTCCTCCTTTCACTCTTCTCTCTCAGCTTCCTCTCTTGGATGGACGCCGGAGCACCGGCCGACGTGATGTCTATGGCTCTGGCCAAAACCGTCGAGGATCATGGTACGAAGAAGCGAAGCACCCCACTGAGACTACCGCAGACAAGCTCAAAGCCATCGCCCTGTCCAAGCCCCCCTCTCGAGGATCCCTCATTAAGCATGTCCAGGTAATGTCTCTTGTTGACAATCTTTTTCTCGATCTTGATCGTGTTTTTTCATCTAACACGCAGTACTAGTACTGGTAGTACAACTTTCTGGTGATCTTGCATGTGATTTTAGTGTGCCAAATGACGGTTCTAAATTCCTCTTTTGACCAAAACATGTGAGAGGTTGACACTGATTTCTTATAGATTACTTTCAACTACTCCCTCTGTCCCAAATTTCTTGTCTTAGATTTGTCTAGATACGGATGTATCTAATACTAAAATGTGACTTGATACATCCGTATCTAGACAAATCTAAGACAAGAATTTTGGGACAGAGGGAGTACTTTATGAACATCAATGCTACCTTTTAAGAGGGTATATTTGCCTTAGTAACTTGTGTTATGGATATTGCATGTAATCCCTCTGCTCTCATGCCTTTGAAGACATGCTCTAGTGTCTTTGTTCACTCATTTCTGTGTGTATATGTAGTCATATATGGAGTATAATATCGAAAATCATCTTATATATATATGAACGGAGGTAGTAATAAAATATGGTTTCTATTTGAATTAGAACCAGGTCCGCGGTGGAGATGAAGTTCTCAAAGTCATGCCGTGTGAACTGGAAGACCTGATGATGAGTTCTACTGCTGAACTATCCAGCTGTTGTGTCCTTGTCGCCACGTGTCCTGAACTAGTGTTTTCATGTAGCATTGTTGTCAGGCGTGTTCTCGAGGCTGTACTTGACCACAACAATTTACTGGTTGTGCCTTCGATTACGAAGGGTGTGGTTCTTGTAAAGCTTCCCAACAAATCTGATGTGGCATGTCTTCATCATCATGTTTATGAGTGGAAAGACCACTCTGTTAGCTTCTCCAAGGTTGGCAAGATGGTGATGGTGCATGTAGACATCTCACACGAAGTCCATGGCCTAGTCAGTTATGCGGGGTTCATCCCGTAGGTCGGTGGCAAGAAATAGTCTGTAGAGTTTAGTTAGTGCAACTTTGCTTGTCTGTAGTAAGTACTATTGTTCAGTACTTGATTTGTGTTTGTGAACCCTGTATTGTTTATTAGTACTGTCGCTTTTGGTGTGTGGTCAGTCCTAAGAACGGTCTATGTTAATGTTTGTCCACTCAATTCAGCCTGTATATTTTGAAGTATCCAGATCATATTTTTTGTGAGGACGGTTTATCAATTATGGTTACACTCCAATATCTGTATGCATTGCAGGGTTTATCGCACCCACCAGGATTTCCAGTTCCATGGATGTTCGGTCCATACGATTTGTCACGACCTTTGGACTGTCCTGCTTGTGGGAGTAGGCGGGGCCCCTGCATGCCACGCATAGTTGGACGATCAATCTTCTGTTTAGTACTTCAACATAGTGATTTCCTGGTAAGGATTCACTCGTGTCACATCAAGTAAATCTTATTGATTTACTGTCTAAATCTTATTGATTTAATGTCATGTTTTCTTTTTTTCCTGCAATTTTATGATGCACGTTTTGCCATGTGACATTCATCATAGAATAAACCATTTGGTTTGCTCTACGATGTCTATTTTTGCAGGTTTCACTTCTTATGTCGTGTCAGTAACGAAGGCACTGTCCTCACTTCTATTACTGGAAAAAAATTGGATCAGTCTGTTGTCTAAGTACAAGCTGAATCCCTATGATGAACTGCAGTTTGGTTTAACAAAAACACCACAATTAGTCCTTCTCGCGTTTAAAAGAAATGAAGAAAAAAACTGAATCACGGTCACGGATTCTAGTCAAGTTAGAAAGTTGATCATAGCAGACCAGACACGATCGCCGCTGTCTCGCACAGATCGAGCACCGGCAGTTGCTCTAGCACTGACAGCGGCAGCAGCTCAGTTTGATCCAGCTGAGGATTGGGCACCGACCGCGTCAGCGGATCAGTCTGATCTACCGGAGGATCGGGCATCAACATCGGAACCTGCTCTGACACCAGCACCAGCTCTACAAGGAGCACCATCTCCGGCAACAGCAGCGGCTTCAGCACCTGCACCAACACTTGCACTTGCATCTGCTCCGGCCCGTGCAGTTGCACCGGCAATAGACTGGGCTGCAGTTCACACTTCATATACCAAGGTCCTTACAAAAACCGACATGTCCACCTTCTTGGTAAGCATTGGCCGCCCAAGTGCTTCGTTCTTTTTTCTTTCCATGTTGTTTCACATGATTCACTGTGTTGATCTAACTGTTTGGGTATGTCTTCTTGTTTGCAAACAGAGAATTCCTAGAGCAACGAGGGAGTCGTTCAACAATCCGGGCGACCGCGGCCAAGTTTCTCTTACCATGCGTAGCCTTGGTGTGAATGAACCTGCTCAATATACCGTAAGTACAAAGGATGGTCGCATGATGATTGATGCTAAAGGATGATCAAGGTTCAAATCTAAATCATATCTTCCGGTAGGGGATGATGTCAAAATCGAACTTTCTTGGCAAGGAGAGCTGGTCCAAATCAACTTTGAAATTCTTTAGTAGCAGCACGCAACTGCCGAACTGATCTATCCTCCGAGAGATTTTGATGTAATAATCTGGCATGGTGAAACAAGTGTCCTGTGTGTATAAGTAGTACGACAGTATTATTTATCACATGGTATATCGTTGATAGAATTGCAACTCTGATTGCTGGTTAGGAACTGTCGTTCGATTTCATTCCAACAACTGTCGTGCTTTATTAAATTTTGTGTATTCTCCTTGCGACAGCATCTAAAACCAGCGCTGTACCGATCGCTTGCAATATGAAAAGCGCCGAGGTAGAACACATGGGCCCCAAACATGCAGGGTCGGCGTGCGGCCCAAAGTCCAGAACTGTGAGCCTATCTGAGTATTATATTCTCAGCTGAACCCCCATAATGCCCGTGCGTTGCAGAGGGAGTATATTTCTCGGCAAGGTGAGCCTGTGATATAAAAGATTTGTATATTTCTTTACAGAGGGAGTATCTCTCTGTCAAAAAAAATATTTATGTGTAACTAGTTACTCCTGTCTTTCTACTTCCTTTCGCCGATATGTGGGGCAACCAGCAACGGGGTCCACGTGCCATATGCACAAATTAGAGTGCACAACTTCACGGTAGACACACCCCGGTCGTAGCGCCGCAGTAATGCCCAATGAGCCGTCAAATCACAACCCCCCTTTCCAGCTTTAGCAGTAAGCTAGACGGATGAAGCGGCAATATTTCACTGGGCCTGAATCCCCTTCTCCCTCGTCTGCTTGTTCAGAGAAAACCCCCTCTCGGCGATTGCATAGGGTTTTCTCATGGAGAACCAGGTACGAATTCTTCATCCATCCCCGATAAATCCAAGTCCCTTGGTCGCAGGTAATGCTAGGATGGCAGCCGCCGCCGTTGATGCATTTTTCTTCCTACTGAATCTAGTGTGTTTCATTTGCAGTGCCCAAAGTGCGAGTACCCTACAGGTTTCTGCGCCCTCGGCGAGACGCCACACTTGTTCCTTCTCATCCTAACACAGCATTTTGAAACGCGCATAGTATGTTCCTAGAATCCTCTTTTCTATCCAGGAGGGTGGGGTTTTTTTTGAACATGCTGTGTTCTCATATTATTTTTCCTGCAGTGTATTATTTGCTCTGCCAGAACACATGTACTCAAGATGCTCAGCCTTGCCATAACTGAATACACTAGCTTAATGGTCACAGTGAAGACAAGCCATGGATATAAGTTCCGAGTTGGGTTCATGAACCAACAAGATCACTGCTTTTTTTATGGACGAACTTTGATAAACTTTCTCAAGTGTTACGGACTGAAAGTTGGCGCACGAATGTTGATGGAAATAGCAGAACCTGGTCTCATCTTCACTGCGATCTTCCACCCCGACATCGTTCCAATTGTTCATCCATGTTAGTTTTGTATCTGGTTCTTGCTTGTTGCCTCGATCACTTCTTAATCCACCTATTCTGTCTAACTAATCACAATTTAACTTTAGAAGTAGCAACGAATCTCTCACGAAGATGCTACTTCTAACTAATATTTTCTTATAATTGGTGGCACGTGTAGGTTTTTTCAGAGTTAAGCAGTCTGCTCGTTTGTTACTCTATAATAACTCGGCTGTTACTAATGGCACTAAAGTTGACTGGATCGACATCCACAAGTTCATACACTTTATTGATCGTCTTTAGGTCCTTGTGGGGCGTTTCAATGGTGGAAGGCCACGTGGGATATGTGTGCCACTGCTGCACTCGTTGAACAGGTCCAACTGTGTCGAGAAACTTATGGTACGAGCTGTTTTCTGTTATATATGTTGTTCGTAAACTATTGCTTATACACAGTTTTACAGCTGTGATCTTCTTGAAACAGGAACTACCGAGTTCTATTGTTCCTATACAGATGCCTGACCATGGTCGGGTCAGACTTGCGCTTGGTCACAACATGATGTTTATGTCGACCTACTCAATTCCCCTTGGAGGTAAAAAGATACTTATTCATGGGTGGTCTCAAATAATGAAGGCCCGTCCATCTTGGAGAATAGGACAGAAGATTATGTTCATGCTTTTCCATGGCTCTAACGCGAATATCCTGTTTATTGACCACGTTGCGAGATGAAGCCGCTTTCAGAAGGTTGTGGATGCGCGGGGTGGCGCCTGGGCCTTGTCCCGAGGCTTGGCGGCCTCACCCTTGGTTAACTGTAGGCAAAGTAGCACTGTTCGAGGCGTGCTTTGTACGGTTGAACCTGTATAAGTACTCATACTACTTTCAGCTTTGGTTGTTAAGTGCCCCTGCTGGTTTCAGTTAAGGTTGTTAAGTACTCCTGCTGCTTTTACAGTCTGTTGTGTTTCTTCAGTCCTATCTTCCTCCAGCCGCCAAAACCAAACCAGCGTCGGCGGGGCCGCTTGCTTCCGCCTCCCACGGCTGGCTGCACCTCAGCGCATGCATCGCCGCCCCATCGTCTCCTAAATCGTTAACGCCGACGTCCTCCGAGCGCTTTGGTGCGCTCGCCGCGGTGCCTCCCTCTCGCGTTGTCAACATGGTCAAAAAACAACAGGAATCGGCAGAAGTACGTGGAGAGGATGACAGTAGGGGCCCACCACGTCAGCGTATGGAAAAATAAAATGCTTCCTCCTAGTGTTTTCCTGACATCTGGGACCCACAACATTGTGAGCGTATATAATCAATAGACAAGAGAACAACACAAGATCGGCTGACACCTGGGACGTAGCTACTCGAGCAGTATTTTTTTTGTTTGGTATTATTGAGACGGAGCAGGGTTTGAACTGGGTTGTGGCCCGTCTAGCCCAAGCTTATATTTTATGTTCACCATGTGACCAGCCCAGCTATTTTTTCTTTGTGAAAATGAGCCAAGTTTATTTTTTCTAAAGAATACCCAATCGAGGCCTACTTATTTTTCGACGCCCTGATGGGCTGCAACTCTTTCAAGACGCCTGCAAATCTTGAAAGTAATATGAAATGGGTTGTAAATATAAAAATAGATGACAAATTGGCAATTACTTTATAATTTCTGAATTTTTTCACATTTTCATATTCCTATTTCATTGGGCATTAACCTAATTTAAATATATCTTCAAAGTACTTTAAATCTGGCTCGACAT
This sequence comes from Triticum urartu, assembly GCF_003073215.2. Classification (NCBI taxonomy): domain Eukaryota; kingdom Viridiplantae; phylum Streptophyta; class Magnoliopsida; order Poales; family Poaceae; genus Triticum; species Triticum urartu. The sequence continues at coordinate 78,722,627 of NC_053024.1, read as the reverse complement.
TTCGGTATTAAAAATAGTTTGGAACCCACAGAAATATGCGAAATTGGCCCTGGCCAACCAAAAAAATGACTGCAATAAATTGCATAAGAAGTTGCCATGAGCTATATATAAATTATTAAAAAAAGAGGGAGTGGTCTGACTTGTGGGCCTGTTTAGTTGACGCGTATGCAAGATTTTTTTAGTTATTATATACGTCAACAAATGATTCTAGCAGACGTAATCGTTGGATGTCAATCCGACGGCCGTCGTGTTTCTTCAATCTCTGATCTTCTTGCTCCAGCCGCCAAAGTAGCGCCGGCGGGACCGCCTACTCCCGCCTCCCGTGGCCGGCTGTGCTGCCGCACAGGCCTCAGCGCCCCCTACTACTCCCACCGCTGGCCAGGGCATCCCTCTACTCACCCACACCCCCTGTTATTCTGCGGCAATGGCAGCCTCACACCGCAGCCGAACCGGTGAACCCTCGTACTCCTCTCCACGCGGGCTTCCACTATCGCGTCTTCCCCGACTCCGCGTCGTCCCCTTCCTAGGCCTCACCGTCGTCCACCGCCGTGGTGCTCTCGGCGCGGCGTGGTCAATGTGGTCAACGACCAACTTCCATCGGAAGAGTACTGTACATGGAGAGGCTGACAGCTGGGTCCACGACAGCCGCAAGGAAGTGACTCCTTATTACGCGGAAAATAATTATTCCTCCACCTGACAGCAAGGACCCACCGGACGGGCCACCAGCATTTCGCGAAAAAAAAGTTTCCCCCTGACTGCTAGGACCCATAGGACGGGCCACCGTATTTCGCAAAAAAAACGTTCCCCCCGCTGTCAGCTCGGACCCACCGGAAGTGCCTCCTTATTACGCATAAAAAATGAATACCCCCTGCTAGCTGGGACCCACCTTGGTGGGAGGCTGACTTGTGGGCCTACTAAGTTGACTAGGACAGAGGCCTTTGTCAACTTTAGTCAATATATGAATGATTCTAGCTCAAGTGGTCGTACGATGTCCATCCAACGGCCGTTGTCGGGGGTTTGGTGCGACATATGCCAAAGGATGGCTTATCATGGTGGGGGCGAGTAGAACGTTGCCAGTGCCTGGAAATGGGATGAGGCGAAGGCATGCACGCCGGCGAATCTTACCCAGCTTCAGGGCTCTCCGGGGAGATAATACCCCTACTGCTCCTCTGCGGGGTCTCCGCATGATCACTATGGCAAAGTGTTTACACGGTTGCTCCTTGAGCTGTTTCTTGGAGGTAGGAGAGGGCAAGGCTAGCTCTCTCCCTTGTATATGATCTGGCCTAGAGCTAATGGGTTCCCACCCTTTGCATGGGTGCCCTGGGGGTTTTATATAGGCCTACCCCCCAGGGGTACAATGGTAATCCGGCGGGACGCGGGCCCAGCCGTCAGCACCTCTGGCCTCCGTCTTCCCCGCCGACCGCTGGGGCCCGCTGACTGGCGGGCCCCGCCGACTGGCCTGGTACGGAGCCGACAGGCCGCGTCCGCCGCGGGCGGGTCTTGCCGGCTGCTGATTACTGTGCCGTGCTTCTGATGACGCGGGCTTGATCATGGGGTCGTGGCAACAGCCCCGCCGCCTGGCGGGCGATCACTATTGCCACTCTCCATCACATCTTGATTAATGGTGCATGGGCCCCGGGGGAGGGCTTGGCCGACTCCCCTGGGCCGACTCCCGACGGGTCCGACTGGTGGTCCTCATGTCGTCTCCTGGGGTCTCACCGACTAGTGGGACCCGCTGCCTCTAAGCCGTACAGACAAGCCGTCGTGGGTGCAGGATTCGGTCCTACGGTGCTGATGTCAGGGCCGGCATGGAAACAGTGCCACGCCGCACGGAGATCTTCACTGTAGCCACTCTCCCGCCCCGTCCCCCTTGATGAGGTCACGGGGTTTGTTGGAGTCGCAGGCCGACTCCCCAAAGCCGGCTTCTCCGGAAGTCGCCAGTCAGGAGTCCGCTTACCCTGCGGTCGTCCCTGGGACTCAGCCGCGAGTGGTTAGTCGGCCGTCTTGCCATTGACTTCTTGAGGGCGGCTCTTCGTCCTGGGGCCTTGAGGGGCGCAGCCTGCCCCGATGTCTTGAAAGGTTCTGGGGCTCGGGTTGGCCTACTCGTGGCCCATTACTCCGACAGTAGTCCCCAAAGCTGATGAGGCGCCACGGACGATCGGCCGAGAAGCCTCAGTAGTTTCTCTTTCCGGGTGCTCAACACATGGTCTTGGATGGACTTTTGCCGGGCCGACTAGAAGGAGTCGGACTTGCTCAACTAGGATTCGCTCAATTCCGACTCGCACAATATTTCGAACGTCGCGGCGGGATCCAAGTAGCGTGCTAGCTAAGCCTCCAGGCCACCGCCCGTTCTAGGCATGTCATGCGATGACATGTGGCTGGGCCATTCTCCCAACCTACGCATGCGACGGGACAGCCCATAGGCGGGGCCCGCCACTACCGCGCCTCGGCGCCAGAGCGGATCCGCCGCGGCCCCGGCGGACGGTTGGGATTCTCGTGGAGTTACTGCGCGTAGTAACTTTGTCGTGGAACGTGGGGGTCGTGGGGCCATGGGCGCAGTAAATCCCACGACCGCCCCCTCGGCTTCGCAGCCCACGAGGCTATAAGTAGGGGAAAGAGGGGGCACACGCGCTCCTCCTTCCCACCACTCCTCGCTCTCTTCATTCTCACTGCTCCTCGCTCTCCTCCTTCTCACTGCTCCTCGCTCTCCTCCTTCTTCTTCTTCTTCGCTCCGCCGCGCGCCCAAGCTCCGACGAACGCCGCGGCGATCAGCTCACGATGAGCTCTTCCTCTGCCGCCGCGCCGCCCCCGGTGCGCTCCGGCACCTGGGACGGCTTCGAAGTTCACGACGACCACGTCGAGTTCCTCCGCCTGACTCGTCGGCTCCCCGGCGAGAATCACGTACGGGTGCGTCTTGTGCCGAAGGGGGAGATTTCCCCCACGCCGCAGGAGGGCGAGCGGGTCATCTTCCGCTCGCACTGCTTGTGCGGGTTGGGGCTGCCGGCGAGCAGTTTCTTCCGATCCTTCCTGGAGTTCTACGGCCTCCAGCCGCACCACCTCACCTCCAACACAGTGGTGCTGCTGTCCGCCTTCGTGGCCTTGTGCGAAGGCTTCCTCGGAGTCCTCCCCACCCTTGAGCTCTGGGGGGAGTTCTTCTTCTCCAAGTTCGGCACCCAGGCTGCAGGCGTGCCGGCTCAATGCGGCACTTTTATCGCCGTGCGAAGGTCGGGGGCCGACAACCCCTTCCCCTCCATCTCGCTGATAAAGTCGGTGAAGATGTGGAAGAGATCGTACTTCTACGTCAGGAGCGTCTCCGCGAGGGGCGACTGGGTCAACCTGCCGGCTTTCGAAGCCAGCCCGCCAGCTGGGAGACTGCCCAACTGGTCGTACTGGGCCAAGTCACTGACGCCTGCGGGAGCCGGCGCCATCGCGCGACTCCAAGTGCTGACGCAGTCGGAGGGCTTGACTGGTCCAGACCTGCTGGCCGCCTTCTTGGCGCACCGAGTTCTCCCGCTCCAAGGCCGCCCCCATATGATATGCCAGATGAGCGGGCACCGCAACCCGAGTCGGATGTGCACCAAGGACATGCCTCACGAGGAGGTGGCCTTCATGGTGAACTACCTCTCGGACAGCAAGCTCCTGGAGGATTAGCGGTTCGGCAAGGAGCCGTACTCCCGCGCCAACCCCCCGCCTGTGGTGAGTTACCTTTCCTTTCTTTCTTTGGATTGTCTTTTTTCTTGCCGAGTTTGTTTTGACCAGTCGGCTTTGGTCAGAATCCCCTCCTTCACCCGCCAGCCGGCACCTCGGGGCCAGCCCGCGAGTTCCTCGCCGACCGGGTGGAGAGCGACGTCGACGACCCCAATCTGGGGGCGGCGGCTCTAGAGGACGACGCCGAGGGAGGAGGAGGAGCAGCAGGCGACTTCAGGCCTTCGGCCACTTTCGCCGACTGGCCTGACGACAACGCCGAGGGAGAAGTCGCCCCCCTCCATCGGCCAGGAGCCGGCCAGCCTAGCGCGGGCTCTTCTGCTGCGCCGGGGGCTCCAAGCGGCGGGAAGAAGTGCAGGGCCGTGCCGACCTTGTTCGGCAGTCGGCTGAAGAAGCCCAAGGGTCCGGCTGCGGCGACCCGGCGGGACGAGGCGGTTGCGAAGGCCATCCGCTTCTGTAAGGAAGTGAAGAAGCCGCCATTGGTCTCCACGTGAGTATTCTGTCTTAATGCTTTATTCTTCTTTGTCGCTTTGTCTGAGTCTTTGCTTGCTCCCCTTGCTTCAGGGCTCCCCTCACTCTTGAGAGGGTCACCGCCGCCTCCGTCATGGGGTCAGCGGAGACGTCCGCCACCACTCGACGGATTGACCCCGCTGCTGACCTCCGAGAGGCGACAAAGCAGAATGCGCAGGAGAAGTGCAACGAAGAAGAGGTCGTTCGCCTGGAGAAGGCGGAGGCCGATAGGGCGGAGGCCTCCGCCAAGAAAAAACTGGCGAAGGCCGAAGCCGCCGCCGCGACGAAGCGGCAGGCTGAGGAGGCCGCACGCCGCCAATCGGTGGTGTTCGTCACCCCGTTGAACTCTGCGCCGCCGCCTCTGGAGTTCACGGGGCAGACTGGGGAAGCCGGCGGCGAGAACCCCGCCGTGGAGAGGGAAGGCGGCGACCCTTCTACGCCGGACGTGATCGTTCCGCCGTCGCCGCCGTCTGAGGGAGCGCAAGGCAAGCAGCCAGCGGACCCTCCGGTGCCGCCGACCGAAGATGAGGCCGTGGCGAGGTTACTCCTCCAAGTCGGCTCGCCGACGCGCCGCCGTCTGGAGAAGGCGACTTCGGCACCCCGCCCCTTAGAGGCCCGCACCGCCAGCTCGGTGATCCCAGACGCCGAAGCGACGAGCGCCGTGCCCATTGGGTGGGTGCGAGGAGGCGGCACAGGGCCGCTGAACCAGGCGCTTCTGGACGTCCAGGCGAAGCTTCGTGCCGAGGACGACGCTCTCCAGAATTGCACCAAGGCATACCTGGCGTCCAGGGCAGCCGTCCGGGTATGTTTTTTCCTTTGGTCCTTGTTTCCTTGTTCATCTCTGTGGGGGCGCGCCAGCGCACCCACTGGGTGTAGTCCTCGAGTTTCGGGCTGGCTGCTGAGCAGGCGGCCCGGAATTCCAATTGATGAACTCTGGGTATTAATTTTTTGTCTGAAATGCTTGACGCGGGATTACCACAACCTCCGCGTCACTGCCTTCAACCGTAACGTTGAAGAGCTGGGCAAGCGGACCGCCGATTTGTCGGAGAGCCGGAGTAAGTCTTTTTCCTTCTTTGCGGGGGCGCGCTGGTGCACCCGCGGGCTATAGTCCCCGAGATTCGGGCCGACTGCTAAGCAGTCGGGCCGGATCTCCCCAGCGATCTTCTTTATTGATGACTTAACGCCTTCTTTCTTTCTTCTTTTCAGGAGCCAATGCTGCTCTTCAACAGCAGCTGAGCGAAGCCAACTCCGCATTGCGCACCAAAGGGGAGGAGTGCAGCAAACTCGCCACGGAGCGCGATCTGCTGGCCACTCAATTCGCAGAGTAGAAGGAGCTGCTTGTGAAGACGCAGAGGGAGGCGGAAGAGACGGAGACCGCCCTCCTGGCCGAGTTCGCGAGCGAGCGCTCCTCCTGGTCTGACAAGGAGGCGATGCTGGCCTCCGGCTTCCATGAGATTGAAGACATCGTTGATGGTGAGTTTCTTTACTTTCTTTCTTCGAGCTGCCCATTATAAGTCGTGCCGACTCCTGGTTTTTGACTTGCTTCTTCGTTTCTTCCATCTTGGCAGACTTCTTTCCTGGGCACTCGCAGGCCGCCATCCAAGCCATCGGGGTTGATCGTGAAGGTCGGAGGGCGGAGGGCGCAGAGATCGCCGCCGACGCCCCCTGAACCCTTGACGAGCACATCCTGAGCATCGAGGCTCGCCTTCGGCCGACTCACCGGATGCTGCGCCGGCTTCAGCGTGTCGGTGCCCAGGCGATTGCCGCCCTGTGGCCGGACATGCAGGCTCCGCGCACCCCCAGCCTGACGGCCGACTGGATAGAGGTCGCGGCTGGTCGTCTTGAGGCCTGGAAGGGCTCTTCGGCCCGAGCTGGAGCGCGCCGGGCCTTGGAGTTCGTCAAGGCGTGGTATCCGGGGCTAGATCTAGACCGGCTGGCCACGCTTCGGTTGGAGGCCCAGCCGAAGCTGGCAGCTGCGGAAGACGCCCTCGTCAAGCGTGCTGCGGCGATCGCCGAGTACACCGACACCAGCATCTTCGTCCCTGAGCGGTCTGAAGACGGCGAGGAGGTACCGCCGGAGTGGTTTGGGATGAACCCAGACTACGGCGAGGACTCGGCGGAGGTGATTGGCTCCAGCGTCGAGGAGGAAGGCAAGGCGGAGGACGAAGGCGAGACGGAGGCACCGGAAGACGGAGCAGACGGCCAGCCTCATCTCGACCGCGCCTCCAGCAATGAGCCGTGTCCGACCGACCCGACTGCCGCCGGAGGCGATCAAGCCGAGACTAGCCAGCCAGCCGCCCCGACGCCTGACGCTGCCGCCTCGTCTGACCCTCCGAATCCGTCAGCTGCTTCCTAAGATGCCGCTTTACCTTTATTTTATCTGCTTCAGTAGTCTTTGAAGAACTTGTTAATTCGCACAATTCCACCCGTGAGGTGTATTTTGAACTTCTGCTCGAAGATTCGGCCAAGGGCCTATGCTATGTAAATATATTTATCCGAGTTCTATCTTTTCTTGCTCATTGCTCTCTTGGCTTTTTTCCTTTGCTGCTTTCTCTTAGTTGCCTGCCTTGCCAATTGGACAGCCGCTCTGCGGACTGCCGCTGGATCAAATGCTTGGCTACTTTGGGAAGGCAAGTACTTAGCCGTTTTTAAGAGTTTTTGAGCAAGTTGAATAGGAGGCGGCAATCTGACTACTCGAGAGTCGGTTTGCAAAAAGGCTGGAAGCCGTCTTGAGCTATGTTTTATGCTTTGAGTCCTTAGCCATTTCTCATGCGAATGCCCATTCTACCTTACTTCTTCCCACCGTACAGTCGCTCTGCGAGCTGCGGCTTCTGACAGGAGACGGTTTAGGCGTTTACACACTACTTGTCCGACTGCAGGAAGCATTTCATAGTGCAAGGTGGCAAGTCCCCGGGCCGACTTGTTGAGCCCGGTGCCAAACGGCATAAAAAGGAGTAACATACTTGTAGGCATAATTTTTATCATACAGACAAAAGAGTGCAGTCCCCGAGCTCGTCTCGGGGGGCCCGAAGTCTTGGTACTTTAATACAAAAGGTAGCGTGGTACATACTGCATCAACTGTAAAATCTTCGGAGGAGATTTGCATTCCATGGCCGCTCTGTCTCCTTGCCGGAGTCGTCCCTCTTGCGTGCTCGGGGCTTCTGAGCGTCAATCCGGTAGTAGGAGTCGTTTCCCAGTACTTTGCTGATGATGAAAGGGCCTTCCCAAGGCGCCGACAGCTTGTGCTGGCCGGCTGTTCGCTGGATCAGCCGGAGCACAAGGTCGCCTTCTTGGAAAGATCTTGGCCTGACCTTCCTGTTGTGGTATCGGCGCAGGCTCTGCTGGTAGATGCTGGACCGGCTGAGTGCTAACAGTCGGCCCTCTTCCAGCAGATCGACGCTGTCTTGTCATGCTTCTTCTGCTTCCTCCTCGGTGTACATGGTGACTCGTGGGGAGTCGAACTCTATGTCTGTTGGGATGACGGCTTCGGCACCGTAGACGAGGAAGAAAGGCGTGAAGCCGGTTGACTTGTTTGGAGTCGTGCACAGCCTCTAGAGGACGGCTGGTAGCTCGTCAAGCCAGCAGCCAGCCAAGCGCTCTAGAGGCTCGATCAGCCGGGGTTTGATGCCGGAGAGGATGAGGCTGTTTGCTCGCTCCACCTGGCCGTTTGACTGTGGATGGGCGACAGATGCTAGGTCCAGTCGGATGCCTTGTGTTGCGCAAAAATGGGCCAAGGCGCCTTTGGCGAAATTTGTGCCGTTGTCAGTGATGATGTTGTGTGGTATGCCGTACCGAATTGTGATATCGGCGATGAAAGTCACGGCAGTCGGGCCGTTCAGCTTCTTGATTGGCTTCACTTCTATCCACTTGGTGAACTTGTCCACTGCGACAAGTAAGTGAGTTAAGCCACCTCGTGTTGTCTTGAATGGTCCTACCATGTCTAGACCCCAAACTGCGAAAGGCCAGGCAATGGGGATGGTCTTGAGTGCAGAAGCAGGCTAGTGCGGCTTGGAGCTGAACTTCTGGCACCCTTTGCATTTCTGGACCAACTGCTTGGCCTCTTCTAGGGCAGTCGGCCAGAAGAAACCGTGTCGAAAGGCTTTTGCGACGAGCGCTCTTGAAGCCGCATCGTGGCCGCACTCGCCTTGATGGATGTCTTTGAGAATTGCTTGGCCTTGCTCTGGCTCTACGCAGCGCTGGTAGACACCAGTGACACTGCGCCTGACCAACTCTCTGTTGACTATGGTGTAGGCTGCCGCCCAGCGTTATACTTGCCGAGCTGAGGTCTCATCAGTTGGCAGCTCTTTGCTCACCAGGAATTTGAGGATGGGCTGGGCCCATGAGGGTGCTGCTACTTCTTCGACTGCCAGAACTGCGACTTGGACGAGGGCGGTTGGGCTGGGAGGCGGCGGGTTGGAGTCAACAACCGCTTGTTGGGTTAATGAAGTCCCCAGGCCGACTGGCGCGGCCCTTGGGTCGAGTTCTGGAGTCTTCGAGTCCGCTGCCACAGTCCCCGGGCTAGGTTCGACTGTGGCGGCTTTGGAGCCATCTGCCGAAATCCCCGTACCGACTGCCGGGGCTCTGGAGTCGGTTCCGACGTCTTCGGGGGGAGTCGGCACAAAAATGGAGTCCGATTCTGGTGAAGGCTTGACAGACGGCTTGAGGAGGCGTTGAAGGGCGACGCCGGATGGTATTGCTTGGCGGGTAGAGCCGATTCGTGCCAAGGCATCTGCTCGGTCGTTGTCGTTTCTTGGCACATGGAGGAACTCGCACCCTTTGAAATACCCGCTGAGTTGCTGCACGAGGAAACGGTAACTCGCCATGTTTGCATCTTTCGCGTCCCAGTCGCCAGATGACTGCTGGACCACTAAGTCCGAGTTGCCATAACACAAGATCCGGCGGATGCCAAGTTCTTTGGCAAGCCGGAGCCTGTGAATGAGCGCCTCGTACTCGGCGACGTTGTTGCAGGCGGCAAAGTGGATTTGCAGCGCGTATTTGAGCTTGTCGCCTTTGGGAGAGGTGAGGACGACGTCGGCTCCCAAGCCGGTGCGCATCTTGGAGCCGTCGAAATGCATCCGCCAATGGGTGGAATCAGGCGCTGGAGGTAGGTACTGGGTCTCGGCCCAGTCGACGAGAAAGTCGGCCAATGCTTGTGACTTGATAGCGGTGCGGGGCTGGTAGTGGATGGTGTAGGGAGCCAGCTCTATGGCCCACTTGGCCACTCGGCCAGAAGCATCTCGGCTACCAATGATCTCGGCAAGCGGGGCCGTGCAAACCACCGTGATTGGATGCTCTTGAAAGTAAGGCTTCAATTTCTTGGCAGTAAAGTGTACACCATAGCACATCTTCTGGTAGTGGGGGTAGTTCTGCTTGGAGGTCGACAGTACTTCGCTCAGGTAATATACCGGTCTCTGGATAGGTAGTGCCTTGCCTTCCTCCTTGCGTTCTACTATAATGACCGTGCTGACCACCCGGCTGGTGGCGGCGATGTACAGGAGCATAGGTTCCTTGGGGGTCGGAGCCGCCAGGACGGGTGGAGTAGTCAGCATCTTCTTCAACTGGAGAAAAGCTTTGTCTGCCTTATGGTTCCACTCGAAAAAAGTGGTCTTCTTCATGAGTTGGTATAAGGGGAGAGCTTTCTCGCCCAGCCGACTGATGAATCGGCTGATGGACGCCAAGCAGCTGGTGAACCTTTGCACATCCAGCAGTCAGCTGGGTACCTCCATTCTCTCAATGGCCTTGATCTTTAATGGGTTGCATTCTATGCCGCGTTCAGAGACCAGGAAGCCAAGGAGCTGGCCGGTTGGTACTCCGAAGACGCACTTCTCGGGATTGAGCTTGATCTGGAATCGGCGTAGGTTCTCAAAGGTCTCCTTGAGGTCTTCCAGCAGCGTTCCGTGCTTTTTCGTCTTCACCACCACGTCGTCTACGTAGACGTGGGCGTTTCTGCCGAGCTGCTTGAGGAGGCACTTCTGCATGCAACGCTGAAAGGTGACGCCGGCATTCCTTAAGCCGAACGTCATGGTGAGGTAGCAGAAGGCTCCAAACGGTGTGATGAAGGTGGTCTTCAGTCTGTCAGCCGGGTTCAGCTTGATCTGGTGATATCCTGAGTATGCATCCAAAAAACTCAACAGCTCGCATCCGGCTGCGGAGTCTATCACCTGATCGATTCTTGGTAGAGCAAATGGGTCCTTGGGGCAGGCCTTGTTGAGGCTCGTGTAGTCAATACACATTCGCCACTGCTTGTTCTTCTTCAGTACCAGGACCGGATTTGCTAGCCATTCTGGAAAGAACACTTCCATAATGAAGTCAGCTGCTAGGAGTCGGGCTATCTCTTCTCCGACAACTCTTCTCTTCTGATAAGAGGCGCAGGGGCTGCCTGACCGGCTTTGCATCAGATCGGACATGTAACTTGTGCTCGGCGAATTCCGTCAGTACACCTGGCATGTCTTTGGGGGACCATGCGAAGATGTCCCGATTCTCATGGAGGAAATTGATGAGCTCGCCTCCTATTTGCTGTCGAGGTTTGCACCTACGACGGCATACCTCTCTGGGTGCTTCGGATCCAAGGGTATCTTCTTTGTCTCTTTGGCCGGTTTGAACGAACCCTCAGCCTCTGACTCTTTTGGGTTGGGCGATACCTCAGGCTGCTTGCCGGCGATCGCCACAACTCGCTCAAGGAGCCGCTTCTCGGCCCGATTACCAGGGACTCGGCCAGCCGACTACTCTCAGCCGCGCAAGCAGACGACTTCCGGTAGTCGCCAGCCATAGTCAGAATTCCTCTGGAACTGGGCATCTTCATCTTGAGGTAGGCGTAGTGGGGGACCGCCATGAACTTGGCCAAGGCGGGTCGGCCGAGTAGTGCATGGTATGGGCTCTCAAGGTCCACCACCTCAAATCAAACAGACTCTCGGCGGAAGTGATCTTTGTCTCCAAAGAGGACGTCCATCAGGATCTTGCCGATTGGTGAGCAGGAAAGCCTAGGAACAATGCCGTGGAACACAGTTCGGCTGTTCTGAAGCTGTCTTTTCTTGATTCCTAACTTCTCCCTGGTGTCCTTGTATAGGATATTGATGCTGCTGCCTCCGTCTATCAGAACTCGTGAGAAACGCGCGGCTCGTCTGTCCGTAGCAAAGGTGGCGTCCAGGACCAAGGCATAGGAGCCCGGACTAGGCATCACTTCTGGGTGGTCAGGCCTGCTCCAGCTAATGGGCTTCTCGGACAGTGCATAAACTCTGGCGTCTCCGATGCTACTGCATTCACCTCTTATCGCTGCAGCCGCCTGCTGCGTCGATCATCAGCCATACTAGTAAACACCACGTAGGCTCCATGCTCTTCAGGGTATTCGTCTTGTACTGCGCCGACTGGCCGGACAGCCGGCTGCTGGGGCGGAGGCGGCTGCCCAGCAGGCGGGGGAGGCAGGAGGCTGTCTCCCTTAGCGATCCTGGTGAGCCAATGGCACTTCCGGGTGGTGTGATTCGACGGCTTCGCGCCGCTATGGAACTTGCAAGGTCCATCCAGTGTCTGCTCATAGGAGAAGGGCGGCAACCAGTTTGGCTTGCCGCCTTTCTGTCGCTTGGGCGGAGGCTGCTCATCTGGCTGCTGGGCTTCAACGGTCGTGACCTGCCGGCTGCTGGAAGCCGGCTGCGGGGCCTTGCGCTTGTGGTCGCCCTGCTGTTGTCGCCGGTTGGCGTCTGCCGCCGGAGTTCTTGGAGCTTGAGGGGCCACTTTGCCAGTTGTGCTGATTTGAATCTCCGCCTTCATGGAGGAGTCGGCCGTGGCGTACTTGTCCGCTATGATCAGCAGCTCGTCGAGGGTTTCTGGCTCGTCGCAGAGGAGCTTGTGCTTGAGGAGGGTGCCTTCTCTGCACCCGGCTGTGAAGTACTCGATGGCCTACACCTCGTGCATGCCCTCACAGGAGTTCCGAAGCTCGGCCCAATGCGTGAGGTAATCGTGAGTCGACTCATCGGGGCCTTGCACGCACAAGGAGAGCTGACGAGACTTGGGAGGACGCTTGTACGTGCTGGTGAAGTTGCGGACGAATGCTTCGGTGAAGTCGACCCAGCTGTTGATGCTGCGGGGCTTCAGGCTGTACAGCCATGTCCGGGCCGTGCCCTGGAGCATGAGCGGAATGTACTTTACGGCGACACGCTTGTTGCCATTTTCTATGCTGACAGCCGTGGAGTAATCGACTAGCCAGTCTTCTGGCTTCACGGAGCCGGTATACTTGGGTGTGTCTCTTGGGAGCGTGAACCCTCTGGGAAAGGGCTCGTCCCGAATGCGGGGCCCGAAACAAGGCGGACCCAGCTCGTCTTCTTCTTCCAGCGCTAAGGATCGGTGAAGTCGGTCGATCCGGTGGCAGGCGTCATTCTCTCCAACTCCCTCTCGGCGGCCAAGGCGGTCGCCGAGAGTCGGATGGTCAACAGGCGGCAGGGAGACTCGCCTCTCCTTGTGGGGAGGGGGAGGCGGACAGTCGTTCCACTGCTCTCGGGCGGCCATCTCGGTCGCGCTCTATGGTAATGCGAGTCCGACTGTGGCTGACAACCGGCTCCTGGTCTCTTCTTCCTTGGGCGCCGCTAGTCGGCGTCCGAGACGTCGCGCCTTGATCTTGGTGAAGGTCATCGTTTGGCCGCTGCGGCGCCTCCGTGCGGCAGCCGGCCTCATTCTACGCGGCGGTCGCGTCAAGGAGCCGCTGGACTCGCTCCATCATGAGGCGGCGTTCTTCGCCCTCGAAATTGTCCAGCTCATCCGCCGCTGCCTGAGCGGCTCGGATGTTCTCCGCTGGTATAGCATACACAGGGCGGCTTGCCCCAAACAGGTTGGCGATGGCTACGCCGCGCTGCTGGACAGCGCCAAGGCGGCTGGGCCCCGCCGGGGCCGGCGAGCCGCCGACGGCGCGATCCATCTCCCGTTGGTAGGCTTCTGACAAGCCCTCATGCTGGCCAGCTTCTTCGCGCCTTCAACGAGCTGAAGGCGGCGCGCCTCCAATGTCTTTGCGTCAGCGTCTTCCGGAATGGGCGCAGTTAGGTCTTGTAGCGCCACACCGAGTGAGTTGTGCGCTCCTCCGCCGGAGAGCTCGTCATGACTGATGACGAGCACCTCGGTGACGGTGCTTCCGTTGCTCTCCGCGCGAGGGAGAGGTTTGTCGTAGACCACCACATTGGTGGGGAATGCGTCGAGCGACGTGGTGTCGGAGTCGACCAGCATCGGGTCGGTGGAGCCTACGGACTCTAAGTCTACGGCAGGCTCGCCGGAAACGTGGAGCTGATCGAGGAGGCCCGCGAGGAGGCTCTCGGGGCCGCCCGTGCCTGCGTTGGATGCAGGTTCGTCGGAGAGGCGAACCTCGCCGACAAGTTCGGCCAGGCAGCTGGCTGCGCAGGAGATCTCAACGCCGCTTAGCGTGTCGGCGCAAACTCCGTCTGGCGTGCCTGGCTGGCTGCGCTCGCCAGGGAGAAAAAGGGTTCCCGTCCAGAACAGGTCTCCGGACGGCGGTGCACCAGGCCCCACGGTGGGTGCCAAATGTCGGGGGTTTGGTGCGACATATGCCAAAGGATGGCTTATCATGGTGGGGGCAAGTAGAACGTTGTCGGTGCCTGGAAATGGGATGAGGCGAAGGCATGCACACCGGCGAATCTTTCCCAGCTTCAGGGCTCTCCGGGGAGATAATACCCCTACTGCTGCTCTGCGGGGTCTCTGCATGATCACTATGGCAAAGTGTTTACACGGTTGCTCCTTGAGCTGTTTCTTGGAGGTAGGAGAGGGCAAGGCTAGCTCTCTCCCTTCTATATGATCTGGCCTAGAGCTAATGGGTTCCCACCCTTTGCATGGGTGCCCTGGGGGGTTTATATAGGCCTACCCCCCAGGGGTACAATGGTAATCCGGCGGGACGCGGGCCCAGCCGTCAGCGCCTCTGGCCTCCGTCTTCCCCGCCGACTGCTGGGGCCCGTTGACTGGTGGGCCCCACCGACTGGCCTGGTACGGAGCCGACAGGCCGCGTCCGCCGCGAGCGGGTCTTGCCGGCTGCTGATTACTGTGTCGTGCTTCTGATGATGCGGGCTTGATCATGGGGTCGTGGCAACAGCGCCGCCGCCTGGCGGGCGATCACTATTTCCACTCTCCATCACATCTTGATTAATGGTGCGTGGGCCCCAGGGGAGGGCTCGGCCGACTCCCTCGGGCCGACTCCCGACGGGTCCGACTGGTGGTCCTCTTGCCGTCTCCTAGGGTCTCACCGACTGGTGGGACCCACTGCCTCTGAGCCGTACAGACAAGCCGTCGTGGGTGCAGGATTCGGTCCTGCGGTGCTGATGTCAGGGCCGGCATGGCAACAGTGCCACGCCGCACAAAGATCTTCTGGGGTACGGCGTGCTGTGGCCATGCCCGCCCTTGGTAAGGGGCGGGAGTGGGCTTCACTGTAGCCACTCTCCCGCCCCGTCCCCCTTGATGAGGTCACGGGGTTTGTTGGAGTCGCAGGCCGACTCTCCAAAGCTGGCTTCTCCAGAAGTCGCCAGTCAGGAGTCGGCTTACCCTACGGTCGTCCCTGGGACTCGGCCGCGAGTGGTCAGTCGGCCGTCTTGCCATTGACTTCTTGAAGGCGGCTCTTCGTCCTGGGGCCTTGAGGGGCGCAGCCTGCCCCGATGTCTTGAAAGGTTCTGGGGCTCGGGTTGGCCTACCCATGGCCCATTACTCCGACAGCCGTAGTGCTTCTTCAACCTCTGGTCTTCTTGCTCCAGCCGCCCAAAGCAGCGCCGGTCGTGCCGCCTGCTCCTGCCGCCTGTGGCCGGCTATGATGCCGCGGAGGCCTCACCGCCCCCTACTACTCCCACCGCTGGCCAGGCCATCCCTCTACGTACCCACACCCCCTGTTATTCTGCAGTGACGGCAGCCTCACACCGCAGCCGAACAAGTGAACCCTCATACTCCTCTATGCGTGGGCATCCACTGCCGCGTCTTCCCCGGCTCCGTGCCGTCCCCTTCCTAGGCCTCGCCGTTGTCCACCTCCCTGGTGCTCTCCGCGCGGCGTGGTCAACGTGGTCAAGGAATGGCTTCCATCGGACGTGGACTGTACATGGAGAGGCTAACAGCTGGGTCCACGGCCGCAGCAAGGAAGTGCCTCCTTATTACACGCAAAATAATTATTCCTCCACCTGACAGCGGGGACCCACCGGACGGGCCATCGTATTTTGTGAAAAAAAATGTTTCCCCTGACTGCTGGGACCCACCAGCTACATTCGCACGCAAGGAAGTGCGTCCGAAAAAAACGATTCGCCCCCCTGACTGCTGGGACCCACCAGCTACATCTTCGCACGCAAGGAAGTGCGTCCGAAAAAAAGATGATTCACCCCCCTGACTGTTGGGACCCACCAGCTACATCTTCGCACGCAAGGAAGTGCGTCCGGGCAAAAATAAAAATTTCCCCATAATTGTTGGGACCCAGCAGCTACACCTTCGCACGCAAGGAAGTGCGTCTGGGAAAAAAACAAAAACAAAACGATTCGCCCCCCTGACTGATGGGACCCACCAGCTACATCTTCGCAGGTAAGGAAGTGCCTGACAGTCGGGACCCACCTGGTCAAAGCGTTCGTAGCGTTGTCATTCTGGTCGCGAACGTGTACGTACATATATACTGGTCAATGTAGAGGCGCGCACGTGTCGTAGTAGAGGCGCGCACGTAGCATGTACACGTACGTACAGCGGCCAGGGTGCAAGAAAGAAAATACGGCCACGTGCGTACATACGGGCAGGGTCTCCAACGGCTACTCGCGCATACGTACGGCCAGGGATCGTGTACATGGCTGGGTCGAAACGGAGAAATAGCGTCATCGTCGTGTTCATGGGGAGGCAACGAAATGTGTCGTGTTCATGGGGAGGCAACGGAATGCGTCGTGTTCATGGGGAGGCAACGGAATGCGTCGTGTTCATTGGGAGGCAACGGAACGCGTGGGAGCCAACCGGCTGGGTCAGAACGGAATGCGTGGTCGTGTTCATCGGGAGGGCTTGGACGGAACAGGCGATGGAAACGAGGCCTGGCGTACCGCAAAACGAAGGAAACAACCTTGTGCTCGACCGGCCACGTTCGAAACGGGATCCTGTTCATCGGGAGGGGTCTGGCGTACCGCAAAACGAAGGAAACGGACCTCCTATGGTCGAAACAAGGGTCCTGTTGATCAGGAGGGGTGTGGCGTACCACAAAACGGAGGAAACAGACTTGTGTTGGAGCGCTACGGTCGAAACGGGGGTCCTGTTGATCGGGAGGGGTGTGGCGTACCGCAAAACGGGACTCCACGGGATACTGTTCATCTCCACCGTCGACCTCCTCCAGCCTCCACGGGCTACCGTCGACCTCCTCCAGCCTCCATGGGCTCCTGTTCATCCAGCCTCCACCGCGCGCTACTCCACCGGCTACTGTTCAACCACCCCTCCACGGGCACCCCTCCACCGTCTACTATTCATCCAGCCCTCCACACCACGGGGTCCTGTTCAACCACCCCTCCACGGGCACCCCTCCATCGTCTACTGATTCATCCAGCCCTCCACACCACGGGGTCCTGTTCATCCACCCCACCATGAACTATTCATCCACCCCCCCGCAACGCTCACTGTTCATACAATCGATCGACATCAGTTAGCAGCAGTAGCGAAGGAATCGCTCGATCGGATTCAGTTAACAGCCATCGATCGATCGCTCGGGTTCAGTAACGTGTAGACTGTAGTGCAATCGCTCGGGTTCAGTTAGAGCCCAACGCCTCGCACACACGCGCGTACGTGTATGAGAGAAACATGCATCGCTCGGCCCCCGACCTCCCACCGTAACCGGGAACTCCCTGAAATTTTCCTCCCCCTCGCTTCTACCACAGTTTTTTTCGTCATGGACGGCCCAAAGAATGTCATGCAGCTGCGTCTCCGGCCCGCCCAGGATGAAAAGCCCATTTTCTATCATGATTTTTTGTCATAGAAGTAGGAGCCCACCACATCTATGATGATACCGGGTTTTGTCACAACTGTCGTCATAGAAGTGTCATATGTATGATAGAAAAAAATTCGTTCGGCCCAAAATGTCACGGATGTGTCTTTTTTTGTAGTGGTTATGACAACGCGGTTGATGTAGTCGTACGTCTTCACGATCGACCGATCCTAGTACCGAAAGTACGGCACCTCCGCGATCTGCACACATTCGGCTCGGTGACGTCCCACGAACTCACGATCCAGCAGAGTGTTGAGGGAGAGCTTCGTCAGCACGACGGCGTGATGACTGTGATGATGATGCTACTGGAACAGGGCTTTGCCTAACCACCGCTACGATATGGCCGAGGTGGATTATGGTGGAGGGGGCACCGCACACGGCTAAAAGATTAATGATCAACTTGTGTCTCTATGGGGTGCCCCCTCCCCGTATATAAAGGAGTGGAGGAGGGGGAGGGCCGGCCCTCTACTATGGCGCGCCCTGGGGAGTCCTACTCCCACCGGGAGTAGGATTCCCTCCTTCCCATGTAGTAGGAGTAGGAGAGTAGGAAATGGAAGAGAGAACAAAAGGATGGGGGGCGCCCCTCCCCCTAGTCCAATTTGGACTAGGCCTTGGGGGGCGCGGCCTGCCCTAGGCAGCCCCTCCCTCTCTCCCCTAAAGCCCATTAGGGCCCATATACTCCCCGGGGGGTTCCGGTAACCCCCGGTACTCTGGTTAATGTCCGAACTCACCCGGAACCATTCCGATGTCCAAACATAGTCATCCAATATATTGATCTTTATGTCTCGACCATTTCGAGACTCTTGTCATGCCCGTGATCACATCCGGGACTCCGAACAACCTTCGGTTCATCAAAACACATAAACTCATAATACCGATCGTCACCGAACATTAAGCGTGCGGACCCTACGGGTTCGAGAACTATGTAGACATTACCGAGACATGTCTCCGGTCGATAAACAATAGCGGAACCTGGATGTTCATATTGGCTCCCACATATTCTACGAAGATCTTTATCGGTCAAACTGCATAACGATATATGTTGTTCCCTTTGTCATCAGTATGTTACTTGCCCGAGATTCGATCGTCGGTACCTCAATACCTAGTTCAATCTCGTTACCAGCAAGTCCCTTTACTCGTTCGGTAATGCTACATATCATAACTAACTCATTGGCTACATTGCTTGCAAGGCTTATATTGATGTGCATTACCGAGAGGGACCAGAGATACCTCTCCGACAATCGGAGTGACAAATCCTAATCTTGATCTATCCCAACTCAACAAACACCATCGGGGACACCTATAGAGCACCTTTATAATCACCCAGTTACTTGTGACGTTTGGTAGCACACAAAGTGTTCCTCGGTATTCGGGAGTTGCATGATCTCATAGTCATAGGAACATGTATAAGTTATGGAGAAAGCAATAGCAACAAACTAAACGATCATCGTGCTAAGCTAACGGATGGGTCAAGTCAATCACACCATTCACTAATGATGTGATCCCGTTAATCAAATGAAAACTCATGTCTATGGTTAGGAAACATAACCATCATTGATTCAACGAGCCAGTCAAGTAGAGGCAAACTAGTGACACTCTGTATGTCTATATATTCACACATGTACTAAGTTTCCGGTTAATACAATTCTAGCATGAATAATAAACATTTATCATGATATAAGGAAATATAAATAACAACTTTATTATTGCCTCTAGGGCATATTTCCTTCAATTACCATTACCACTCTGTGCGGTACGTACTCTGGTTGACCTACAAGGTTCGGTAGTAACTTGATCTGAAGTTTCATGATCTCATCATTAACTTCCTCACTAATTGGTGCAGGCATCACTGAAACTGATTTTTTGTGATGAACTATTTCCAATTTCGGGAGAAAGTACAATACCTCATCAAGTTTCTACTTAACCTCCCACTCACTTGTTTCGAGAGAAACTCCTTCTAGAAGGATCCACTCTTTAGCAACAAGATCTTGCCTTCGGATCTGTGATTAGAAGGTGTACCCAACAGTTTCTTTTGGGTATCCTATGAAGACGCACTTCTCTGATTTGGGTCTGAGCTTATCAGGCTGAAACTTTTTCACATAAGCATCGCAACCCCAAACTTTAATAAACGACAGCTTAGGTTTCTTGCTAAACCATAGTTCATATGGTGTCGTCTCAACGGATTTAGATGGTGCCCTATTTAACGTGAATGCAGCTGTCTCTAATGCATAACCCCAAAACGATAGTGGTAAATCGGTAAGAGACATCATAGATCGCACCATATCTAATAAAGTACGGTTACGACGTTTGGACACACCATTACGCTGTGGTGTTCTAGGTGGCTTGAGTTGCGAAACTATTTCACATTGTTTCAAATGAAGAACAAACTCGTAACTCAAATATTCGCCTTTGCGATCATATCGTAGAAACTTTATTTTCTTGTTACAATGATTTTCCACTTCACTCTGAAATTCTTTGAACTTTTCAAATGTTTCAGACTTATGTTTCATTAAGTAGATATACCCATATCTTCTCAAATCATATGTGAAGGACAGAAAATAATGATACCCGCCACGAGCCTCAACACTCATCGGACCGCATACATCGGTATGTATTATTTACAATAAGTCAGTGGTTCGCTCCATTGTTCCGAAGAACGGAGTTTTAGTCATCTTGCCCATGAGGCACGGTTCGCAAGCATCAAATGATTCATAATAAAGTGATTCCAAAAATCCATCTGCATGGAGTTTCTTCATGCGCTTTACACCAATATGACCTAAACGGTAGTGCCACTAGTATGTTGCACTATCATTATCAACTTTGCATCTTTTGGCATCAATATTATGAATATGTGTATCACTATGATCGAGATTCAATAAACCATTCGCCTTGGGTGTATGACCACAGAAGGTTTTATTCATGTAAATAGAATAACAATTATTATTTGACTTAAATGAATAACCGTATTGCAATAAACATGATCCAATCATATTATGCTCAATGCAAACACCAAATAACATTTATTTTATGTTCAACACTAATTCCAAAGGTAAAGTGAGTGTGTGTAGGATCAAAAAGTATGTCTAGAGGGGGGTGATTAGACTACTTGACCAAATAAAAATCTAGCCTTTTCCCAATTTTAGTTCTTGGTAGATTTTAGCTATCTTAGCACAAGTCAAGCAATCTCCACACAATTCAAGCAAGCATGCAAAAGAGTATATGAGCAGCGGAAAGTAAAGCATGTAACTTGCAATAATGTAAAGGGAAGGGTTTGGAGGATTCAAACGCAATTGGAGACACGGATGTTTTTGTCGTGGTTCCGATAGGTGGTGCTATCGTACATCCACTTTGATGGAGACTTCAACCCACGGAGGGTAACGGTTGCGCGAGTCCATGGAGGGCTCCACCCACGAAGGGTCCACGAAGAAGCAACCTTGTCTATTCCATCACGGTCGTCGCCCACGAAGGACTTGCCTCACTAGCGGTAGATCTTCACGAAGTAGGCGATCTCCTTGCCCTTACAAACTCCTTGGTTAAACTCCACAATCTTGCCGAAGGCTCCCAAGTGACACCTAGCCAATCTAGGAGACACCACTCTCCAAGAAGTAACAAATGGTGTGTTGATGATGAACTCCTTGCTCTTGTGCTTCAAATGATAGTCTCCCCAACACTCAACTCTCTCTCACAGGATTTGGATTTGGTGGAAAGAAGATTTGAGTGGAAAGCAACTTGGGAAGGCTAGAGATCAAGATTCATATGGTTGGAATGGAATATCTTGACCTCAACACAAGTGTAGGTGGTTCTCTCTCAGAAAATGTGTATTGGAAGTGTAGGTATGTTCTGATGGCTCTCTCCACTAATGAAGAGTGGGTGGAGGGGTATATATAGCGTCCACACAAAATCTAACCGTTACACACAATTTGCCAAACTCGGTGGGACCGAGTGGTTAAACTCGGTCGGACCGATTCAGCAAACCTAGTGACCGTTAGGATTTTCGGTAGGACTGAGATGCAACTCGGTAGGACCGATATGGTTAGGGTTAGGGCATAACATAATCTCGGTGTGACCGATTACACAAACTCGGTGGGACCGATTTTGGTAATAAGCTAACCAGAGAGTTGGTCAGGTAAACTCGGTGGGACCGATTCGCTCATCTCGGTGAGACCGAAATGTTACAAAAGGGAAACAGAGAGTTTACATTGCAATCTCGGTGGGACCGATCGCTCATCTCGGTAAGACCAAAACGTTACGAAGGGAAATAGAGAGATTACAATCCCATCTCGGTGAGACCGAGATCCCTATCGGTGAGACCGATTTGCCTAGGGTTTGTGGCAGTGGCTATGACATTTGAAACTCGGTGGCGCCGGATAGAAAGAATCGGTGGGGCCGAGTTTGACTTTTGGTTTAGGTCATATGTGAATGTGGGAAGGTAGTTGAGGATTTTGGAACATATCACTAAGCATTTTGAGCAAGCAAGCCATTAAGCAACACCTCATCCCTCCTTGATAGTATTGGCTTTTCCTATAGACTCAATGTGATCTTGGATCAGTAAAATATAAAATGTAGAGTCTTGAGCTTCAAGCTTGAGCCAAACTTTTTGTCCTTAGAATTTTGAGGGATCCACTTTCATCATCCATGCCATGTCATTCATTGAGCTTTTCCTGAAATATTAATCTTGGAATAATGTTAGCTCAGTGAGCTATATGTTGTTAGGAATTACCAAAACCACCCAAGGATAGTTGCACTTTCAATCTCCCCCTTTTTGGTAATTGATAACAACATATAGATCAAAGCTTCGACAAATGATAATAAGAGTGAAAGATATTGTCACTTTGAGAAGTATGTGAAAAGCAAGAGCTCCCCCTAAATTTGTGCATATCTTAAGATTTGCTTTGGACTGCAAATGCACAATGAGTTAGGATCATGGGTTACTCTTCCATGTCACATACATCTTGGTGGAGCGCTCAAAATGATAAGAATTAAATACATGCACTCATCACCAAGCAAAGTGAATGATCATATAAGGATAAGTAAGATAATATCATCTAACAAGCATAAGTGTAGCTTATGATCAACCACATGATCATCAATGTCCCACAGATAATAGCATAGTATCTCAAGCAATCAAAAGACAGACAAAGTTCAACCACCAAAGCAAGAGAGAATAAAAAGCAACGCTCTCTCTCGAAGCCTATGATCTATACATTTTTCTCCCCCTTTGGCAACAAGTTACCAAAAAATTCATAGAAAATGCATAGCACTAGAACGTCTCTCAAGCTTGGTCTTCAGGTGGTGGTGTCCGGAGAACGCCAAGGACAAAGGCTTCAGTCAAAGTAGATGGAGCTGCTAGGGTAGGTGCTGGAGCTGGTGGCACTGAAGCTGTAGCTGGTGCAGATGAAGTGGCTCTGGTGTCTGGTACTGGTACTGCAGTTGATCTCTGAGCTCTAGGCACTCTGGCAAATGCATCAGTGGTTGTTCTGCCCTTCCTCTCCTGCATGTCATCTTGTAGCTGCTCCACAACTGAATGAATCTCAGTTACTTTGACATCTAAATCATAGAATTTTTGTTCCATGATTCTTTCCAAGCTCTCCTGGTTTTGAGTCAGGGTGGCCAGTCCCTTCTCAATCCTCAGAGTTGATGCTATCAAGTAACCAAGCTGGTCCTGCTTACTTTTCAAAAAGTACTCGGATGCCTCCTCTTGAGTTGGCATCTTGACAGCCTTCTCTTTCTTTGCTTTCTCCTTCTTCTCTTGAGCTTTACTGATGATGGTTCATTCTCATTCATCACAACTTGATTGTCCTCAAAGTCAGGATAGATAGGCAAGTGTTCCTTATCCAACAAGTATGTGCCTGTGCCCATCTTTGAGTTTATCAACTCCTGGATCTGTGGGGCATATCCACAACTTCTTTTCTGGTCAGCTGCAGTCCTCTTGATAGTCTCAACTATAAGGCTCATGACCTTGAACTTCTGTGGCACATCAAATATATGTAGCAAGTTAATTTCATGGCCTCTGATCATTCTGTGATCACTAGACTTGGGCAAGAGAGTGTGCCTAAGGATCCAATTGATTGTAGGCAGCCCTGACTGCAAGTGTTTTACTGACCCAAACTGGTGAGTCTCAAGATCATCTTCAGGAATCTCCTTGTACATGTTTGCCATAGAGTTGTGATCCATCTTCTTCTTGGCATAGACATCCAAGTCATCTTCTTCTTCCTTAGGAGCATTGATCAGATTTGCCCATTCCTCAATAGTTGAGTGGTACCTTGTACCTTCAGACATCCATACTATCCTGCCATCTGGATAGAAGTGTGCTGTGGAGTAGAATTGCATTATGAGCTCATCATTCCACTTTGTGAGCTTTTACCCAACAAAGTCTGCAACTCCACAAGCACTGAAGTTGTCAAACACACCAGGATAGTGTTCCTCATTTTCCTTGATATACTTCCAGTCGACCCACCTCATTTCACACACTATAGGCTTCTTGTCCAACAACACTGTCTCATAGAAGTCCTGCTATTCCTTTGTGTGGAACCTGTAATCAATAGCAGTCCTTCTCCTGGTAGCATATGGATCTGTCTCTCTCCATAGCCTCAACCCTGAGTCTCTCCTGATCTTCATGTTCTCAGCCACAGGATGAGCATCATTGTGGTCTAGAATCTTGGGTTTGAGCTTTCTCGAGACTTGTCCTTCATCATCTTCATCAGCAGCAACTTCAGGCACTGGGGCCTTGTTCTTCTCAGCAGCTGGTATGCTCCTGGTATTCCTCTTAGGTGCACTCTTGGGCTTGGAGGCTGCTTTGGGTGCTTCTTTGGCTTTGATGAAGCAGGCCCTGTCCTGATAGCATCACCCATAAGCTTCTGGGCCTTAGGTGCTGGTGCAGCAACCTCTTCTTCCTCTTCCTCTTCAGAATCTCTCATGATTGAGGATCTCCAAAGCACTCTAGCAATGGTATTTTTGATCCTCTCCTTCCTCTTCTTCCCTTCTGCAGCAGCCTCTTTGGGTTCAGATCCCAAAGGGACTTGAGTAGATGCTCTCGCCTTAGACATTAGAATTCTCTTTGCAGGAACTTTTGCTTCATGCCTGGCTTGGTGGCAGCAGCAGTGCTATATTCCTTCTTAACCACTTTCTTCTTGGAAGTGGCCTCATCCTCAACTGCCACATAGTCTTCATCCTCAGACTCTGAAGTTTTCTTCTTCCTTGTTCTGGTGGCAGCTTTGGGCAAGTTGCTGGGAGTGCTCCTGCTACCATCATCTGAACTGCTAGAGGGACTAGTGCCCTTACTCAGGTGAACCTGCTCCTCTGACCTGTTCTGGCTGTCACTCTGATCAGACATATTGCAAACACTGACAGCAGACCCTGTGAATAGATATAGATGAGATAGAGTGGATGAGCATCACAAAATGCAGAGGTTTTTGCAAGAGAATGAGTCAAAAACTTAGTTTTAGTTTTCCACAGAAAGCATTTCGGATCAACCGATTTTTAAACTCGGTGATACCGAAGCAGCTGTTGGAACCTAAACTAGTGAACTCGGTCAGACCGAGTCACAGTTCGGTGGCACCGAGACTGCTAGGGTTTCACAAAGTCCTGAACTCGGTCACACCGATTTGCAATTCTTGGTCAGACTGAAAATTACATGTGCAATGGCCTGAGCCGAATCGGTGGTACCGAGTTCCACAACTCGGTGGGTCCGAGATGGTTTCGGCGGAAACCTAACTCTAAATTTTCAACTCAACTCTAATCTACGGAGTGTTTTGACTGGATAAGATCGTTTCAATCGTGGTAAGAATCATAATGAACACAATGTGCTAGGAATCAGACGGGGATAGCACTGTGATCGAGTCCATACCCTAGTTCGGTGATGAACTCGCTACTGCGGCAACGGCGGGGAAGAATTCCGTTGACGGCGGTGGAGACCAGCGACAGGAGGCGGCTGGCGATGAGGAGGACGATCTGGAGATCCAGGAGGCAGAGCGAGCTATGCGCGGGCGAAGGGGTTTCGGAGAAATTTCCAAAATTTTGCCCGTGAGTATATATAGCCCGACCCTGTCGGTGTGACCGAGTGGAACAACTCGATGGCACCGAGATTCATAACTGCAAGCAGTTACTGAAACTCGGTGTGACCGAAAGTTTCAAATCGGCTGCACCGAGATTGAAAACCTAGATCGACTTAGTGATCTTGGTATGACCAAAATGGATGAATCGGTCAGACCGAAACGCACAAAGAAGTTTTGGAAGTTTAAGTCTATGATGAATCGGGGACTCCGAGTGCTCCTCACACAGAGTGGTTCGAATCTGACTTGATCAAATTTTGTGATGTAGCATGAATAGAGTTTGAGATGAGAAAAGCATAGATAGCTAGAGAGGGTTCTTAGGCATTCTTGTCCATCCACTTGGCAAAAGAAAAGAAAACCAATCAATCAAAACAACAAGTGGATGTCCTCGAATGAGTAAAATATGCAATCAACATGCTCACACAATAAAATGGCAATTGAAATATGTGGCAAATCATGCACAACCAATTCTAGCATCTATCAAACAATTTGCGATGACTAGGTCATCTATATATGAGTATATTGACTTAGGAGTCAAATGAGAACATTTGATCATAGGTCATACTCATCGTTTAAGCACAAGTGGGGTTACCACTTTTACATAAAGCATTGTTGTGTTCACACCATTAGAGTTGCTTTAGCTTAATTCTTAGAGTAAAGCTCCCCCTAGATGTGAGATCCCCCTTAAGAGGGATGAACTAACCTTGGATTTTGTCGATGATGACTTCATGTATATGTTGAAGATGTGGATGCTCAATGTTGATGTAGATCATTTGGAGCTATCCATTGGAGTGAGTTGCACTTTCAATACCTACACGGGTTAGTTCCACAAGGAACAAACAAGGATATCCATAGACATAAAATGATGCACACACAAGATGATGTCTACGAGAGCTTTTAGGTTACCTTGTCCCTTGTCTTACCAACAAGAGGGTTTGTGACTCCTTGAACTAGTGCAAGATGTGGAAGTTGATTGCACTTGTTCTTGCCAAGATGGTAAGAGTGAAGTATGTTGGCGGAGTCACCCTCAAGAACTCTCTAGTTCTTCTTCTTCGGGATCCACACCATCTTGATGGGAATCCTCGGTGTTGTAGTTGTACTTGATGAAGTGGAACTTGAAGTAGTCTTGGGAACCCACTTGACCAAGGCCTTAGGAGCTTCTTCAAATGCATCAATTTCCTCTTGAAGCTTGTCCTTGCCTTTTTGCTTGTGGTCTTGTGGTGGAAGATCATCTTGAGCTTGTGTCCCTTTGAGAGAAGTAGGATCATACTTCTCTTGTTGAGGAACAAACTTCGTCTTGGGGTATTGATCTTCTTCCCACTCAACTCCATTGGCATTGAACTTTCGTTCAAAACCAACGCCTTGATTCTTCCGGTGCATTCCTTGCTTGCATACAATTTCCTCGAATTGCTTACTTCTGACAAGGCTCTTGTAAACACCTTTCTCTATAATTCCCTTCAATAAGCTATTTTCTTGCTCAAGTGTAACTTGGCTAGGAGAAACATTAGTGGAATCAAGAGAACTACTAGAAGTAACAATATTGGATTTAGCATGATTATTGTTACTACTGGAGGAAGAATCTTTCTTGTTCTTGTTACTAGACTTGACTTGAGGCATGTAAGTGGATAAGAGTAAACGCTTGGCAATGTAAGAAGAACTTTTCTTATGAAGATCATCATTGATTGCTTTTAAGAACTCATGCTCTTGCTCAAGGTTGAGCTTTTCAAAGCGCAATTTCTCATGAGTCCTTAAAAGTTCTCGATGATCTCCTAAGATAGTTTCATGAGCTAACTTAAGAGTGTTTAGTTCTTTAGTTAGAGACTCAATCTTCTCCTTATCATTTTCATTCGTTTTATCTTCATTAGCATGATTAAATTGATGTTTCATCATAGTATTCATCACTAGAGTTGTCAACAAGTAAATCATCATCACCTAACAAGTCATCTTCATCACTATTGA